>NC_046318.1:46257732-46280232 GCF_009819535.1 Lacerta agilis | reverse complement strand
AGATGAGCACCACAACGCCAGAGTCGTCCGCGACTGGACCTAATGGTCTGGGGTACCTTTACCTTTAAAGATGGCTAGAGATTATGTCAATCCAGGCAGCTTTTTTAGGCATGCCTATGGGTTTGTGTGCACACCCAGTTGGACTTTGACTTTAAAAAAACAAACAAAAACAGCTGTTCTCTGTGCTGCATCACAAGCTGCTTTCAGAACAGCCTGCTGTACTAGATAATGGGGGCTCCTCTTTGAGAACCCAAACTGTTCAATAAGCTAGTACTGTTTTCTGGAGTGTGACTGAAGCGTAATCAGTAGCCCTTTAAGTTCAAGAAAAAGTCATTTGCATATTAAGACTAATTTTATTGTTGGGTAACCTTACATTAATAAAGATCTTATAGCTGGCAGCAAGTATAACAACAAAGAATTTAGGCACTCCCTAAATTCAATCAGAGTCTGGATAAAACACAGACTATATTAATGTATGGGCACCGTTATAAACTCTATTAATATAGCTGAAAGCCGTCAAGCACCAGTGACTCTCAGAAACATAAAAAAGTTTATATTAAAAATCACTGAACACTACAAAAATGGGAACAATACATATAAATTAAATTCTACTCCCAACTTTATAAGCCATCTACCTGTATAAAATATAGCTTTTGCCTCTGTGAAAATTGTAATTTGGTAGGTTTAAGATATTTATGTTCTGAATGATGCTTTCTTGACCATTGTGTAGTTCTAATCAAATTAAAACTATTGTTTGTGTGTTCTAGCAAAGTGATTTTGGTCATCAACATAAGGGAATTTTGTATTAGTGGTTAGTATTAAGAACAGCAATATTTACTGTTGCCTGCATTTGTATGGTTCACAAATGAACACTCCTCTTGTGTATTCAGTGACAAATGGCAATCACTTTATCATTTATCTTATGACAAATAGCAGATTCAGCCACAAACTGCTGTCCGTAGCAAACTTACAGGATGAAGTTCTTTATTGTTTATGGTTTGTGGGTTGATGTATTCATGCCTTGTTTGTTTGTGAAATGAACAAAAATCAGTAAGCAGGCATGAACAGAAATTTGGCTACACAATCAATTGTACTTTCTCCCCCCCCCCCCACCTCACAGTCTCCTAAAGATCTTGCAAGGAAATTCGCTGAACTAGGTCTAAGCTGCAAGCTGCCTTTAGAAAAAAAAAAGTCATTAAAGGATGCACTAAATTGTGACATTATGCCCTAAAGCCAAAATAACATTGAATGGAGTTCCTACCTCACATTAACCTCCTGAATAAAGGTCTTCAGTTTGATAGCTAGTTGTTGTCATAGGCAAGTGATGTCAGAAAGTACTTGAAGAAAATTACTGCAGGTGGTTAGCAATATATTAGCCTTTTCCACTATTTAATCTTCAGATTTTGAAAACCATAACAAGCAAATATTGTAGTATTATGTTCATTGTTCCTTGCACTGTGGCCTGAATATGGGTATCCTTTACTTGGCAATGCATCATATGCATAAAATAAACATGCCAAGTTCTATCCTGTGGCATTTCTATAGCCTATTTTTTAAAAATGAAAATGCACCTATTCTGACCTATACTGCTCAAGTGATTCTAGGGTTATCACTGAAATTTAGTCTATTGTAAAATTTGTTCCTCCAAGGATAAAACATGGAATTTTGAAGGAACCTGAGGATGGTATGGCAATAGATAATTATTTAATATTGTTACAAGGTATGGCAATAATTTTATTTTATATATAAGTTGTTTACTCTGCTCTTCCAATTTTTATGCATCACTCAAGGTGGCTTACAGCAACTGAAACTCACAGTATCACAGTAAAACAACATCAAAATGCAATATGGTAAAATAAAATACAATGGAAACCCCAGATGCATTTGCTCAATAGTAAAGGCTCAGCCAACACCTGTTCTCTTCCTTAATCTGCCAGCAAGTACAATTTTGAATAGCTGCCCTTTGATTGTATCTCTATCAAACAGACAGTTATCCATGGATCTAGTCTTAATACAGGCCAGTCTGAAAGCCTTCAAGAATTGTTGATCATGGGAAGGATGACACCTTTTGGCTTTCTCTAAACTATAGTGATCTCAGTTCTCGGCAGAAACTGCTGCCCAAAGAGAGTTTCTCACCAATCCCACCTCTTTTTAAAGATTCAAAACCTCCATGCCTCCAGGGATATAGGTCAGATAGAACTTGGCTAATCATAATATGACATAAGGTATCACAGCTGGGTAGCCAAACCTCTGCCAGATAACAAAGCCTATTAATATTTAAACGTAGGGTGGGAAAGCAGGGTGGACAAACATACCCGCATTTACTCCCTGTGTGTGGCAGACAGGATCAGACACAAAGTAAATAAAACACACACCAAACACACATGTATCCATTAGGAATACTCCCTAAATTACTTCAAAAATGGGGGTAAACTTTTCAAGCAAGCCAGGATGATCATACAAAAGTATTACACAATGAGGTCCATGTTGGTAAAGTAAGTAATTAGTGAGCAAGGAATTCCTGTCAACATGCTATATTGACATCAGCATGGATCCCTAATGGATCAGGCAAATTATATCCAACTGAGAATTCTTTTTTCCAAACGTGACCATTCAGATGGGCCTTGGCATCTACAGGAAATGTTTAACTGTGGTGACCTTGTCTTTCCTCAGCAGCTGGCATTCGATGCTATATCTGAGCATGGAGGCTTCATTTATCCATTATGCCTAATAGGTGTTCAGATGTATATATGTATATATTCTATCCGAACAAACAAAAGCTGTCAGGCAGAGCAATCCTAACCTTAATTGCGCAGCAGCAGAACATAACAGAGCAGTGTAGCTGTTGATGCATCCTCAGCCCTGCTGCACACAGCAGACAGGGTGGGAAGTGGAGATGGAGGTCTGGCCATTCCTGCTCCAAGCTATGCCAGCCAGAAGCAGGTGGAACAATCAGGTTGGATCTGATGCCACCAAGCACTCATTTTGGGACTTGCTTCAGATTACTTATAGTGTCAACAGGGAGCTCTGTGCTGGAGGAGTGACACTGGAATCACTCTGCCTGCAGAGCTGTTTTCTGCTGGGTGGAAGGCTCCCATCCACACGCACACTACAACCTATCAGAGGTTTATATTGTTAGGGCAAAGATATTGTTAGGGCAAAGATAGCATATTTGCACAAAAGCAAGTCCCATTGTGTTAAATGCCTGGTAAGTGTGCTTAGGATTGCAGTCCCACTCTATTAGTAGGGCTTACTCCCAAGTAACAACGTATAGGATTTCAACCATAGGCTGCAACCCCAAGCATATTAACTAAAGAGTAAGCACCATTGGATTTCTGATGGAGAACCAAAGCTTCTCCATTCGTCTCTGGACATTTACACTGATTTTTTTTATAAAAAAAAAAAAGCTATAGCCTACTTTGAGGCCAAGATCAGTAGAATAAAATTGAGTGAGGTTTGTGGCCTGCAAACAATGGAAAATAATTTGGAATATCAGCAAGGGGGTGAATTGCCCTCTCCATTATTAGCTAATATTTGTACATATGACTCTTGGCATGAAAGAGTCTTTATAATTACTATCCATATTCTCTGCTTTCTACAGTATTAAGCATTTTTAGCCATCCAAAATGTTCTATTATCAAAAATCAGTTAACTGCATGATTTGCTCAGGCTGATCTCACTAGCTTAAAACTCCCCGTAAAACATATCCCTAAGAAGAATGGATTGTTAAATTAGCTGAAATTGCATTTTTGAGAAACGGAACTAGGTGTGATTTGAATGCACATTTTATTCAATCTTGTACCTGGCAAAGGATTGAACTTTAATAACAAAAGGTGATGGTTGTAAGAAAACTCAAGTTATTTTTTCCTTTGTTCTAAATGACAAGCTGGGAATTGCGTTGTCCTTTATAAACCATCCATTACATGGGATGTAGGATTTTCAAATGTCCCTTATTTATACAGTTGCCTTTTCAATAAAAGCACTTGAATACACTTCCATTGGTGCAGAAATGCACCTTTTCATATTATCAGCCACACCAGGATAACCGTCTCCTGAGAGGCAACTACCAGCAATATTTTTGCATCACTTTGCTGTACCTAATATGTGTTTATTATAATAAGAAATGCCATATTAATAGACTTGCTACATTGGGATTATTACTGTTTCTCAGCCAGGTTGATACATGGATATTAGTTTCTGCTGTTTGCTGGAAATCTTTCTCCTTTCACTTTGATCTGAACTTATGAGCATAAAGGCTGCATTGTCAGTTGCACTGCTTATTTATTTAATACATTCAGATTTTCTTTCCCTATTTCTTAAATACAGAGGAGCTGGAAAACACTGTCTTCTAGAACAGAAGTGGAGACACCTGGCAGATTATTTGTAATTCTAATCAGTTTTATGCTGTTGGCCTTCATTACACAGCCCACAGAGTGCTTGTGGCCCACAACATGTATAATTGTAACCCCCCATAAATTAGTAACGTGGCCTCCATCATTTACTGTTGAAGGAGCTATACTGTTTATCCAAAAGAACATTGTTCTTATGAAAAGATGAGTTACTACTTGTATATATATTAATTACCGTACTGAAAATTATTATATGACAATTGGTTGTCCTCAGCCTGTCAGCCCATAAAGCTACTCTGTGAAGCTGTTGCATTGTTACTAATCTTCAAAAGGCTTCAGCAAATAATTCTACGTAAACCTTCTGTATCTTAAGGAAATTGTTCAGGGAGTGCTGTACTTGCAACATATCAGAGGCGTAGGAAGGTCAGGTGATACCCAGTGCAGATTTTTTTTGTCAACCCCCCCCCCCAATTGATTCCCCACCTGCAAAAATGGTTTTACGTTATTTCATATTTTCTTACAAAGGAATAATAACAACAATAATAAAAAAAACTTTTATTTATATCCCGCCCTCCCCAGCCGAAGTCGGGCTCAGGGTGGCTAACATCAGATACATAACATTAGTATAAAATCAAACAATAATTAAATTACCTCCTAAAAACATCTCAAAATCAAATTAAAGTCTAATTAGATGGCTTTCCACAGGATTAGGGAATTGAAATTTCAGCCTTCATGACATAGGAAAACAGCCAAGTAAACAGCTATTTTGGTGGAGGAGGGTCAAGATATTAACCAATATAGACTTCTGGCGAGGGCGCCATTGCCGGCGGTCGAGGGTTGTCTCGGCAGCGAGACGACCCTGGCTTCCCTGGGGGTTAGGAGTTCCGCTACCGCACAGCGGGCTCCGTTAAGCCGTGGGTCAAGCGTCCCGCGGTGTGGGCCCTCCAGCTGGCCCCATTGCGCTGACCCTTTCTCCGGTTCCCCTTGTAAAAGGGGCGCAGGAGTGAAAGGGCTACGGCGCGGGGCTGTGGAGGCTTTGCCCCAGCCGGGGAAGCAAAGTGGCGGCTGCCGCAGGCGATGAGCGTATCGTTCTTACCTAAATTGAAGCAAAAAGAAGAACCCCGTAAGCTGTAAGTACGGAGTCTAATTGGCTTTGGAATTTTTTTAATTGGCTTTTGGGGAGGAATGACAAAAGGAAGCCCGTTCCTCTCCCCTGCTGAATTAGAAGAAAGTAACAATGTATCTGGCTGTTGCTGCATTTGGCTGACACAATGTTTCTATTGGAGTTTTTCTGACAAGTACGATCTGTCAAAACCCCTGTTAGGGGAGGATTGAGACTTTTAAAGCATTTCTTCTCAAAATTGCTGGAATATAATCTTCGCACCCTGATTAGGGGGAAATGGCGGCTGAAACTTGTGGCTTAAAGATGGAAAAGTACTGAACTTTGTTATTTCCTGCCTGCTTCTGCCATTTTTGGTTTCGTTTTTAAAATGACTTTGGATCCAGGGATGACCCAAGGACAAAGGATAATTCTTTTGAAACTAGAACTTTTAAACCAGAAATTAGAACTGCTGAATCAGAATGTTGACGAAAAGTTTTTTGGAATTGGTAAGGATTCTGAGAACTTTGCTAATGAATTGGAGGAGAACCTTGCCGGGGAACTTGAGGAAATATCTGGAGAACAAGACACAGTGACTACGCAACTCCAAGAAGAAGAAAAACCCTGTGGGTGTGAGAGGCCCAGGCTTGAATTTAGATATATTATATCCGATTTCTGGGGTGGGAGCCCAGAAATGAGGGAACAACAATCTTGGGAATTACAATCAAAAGTTGATTGGAAGTTTGAAATGGAGATGCTGGATGGTGACGTATAATATTTCCTGAAGAGCTCTGCAAGGATGCTTCTGGACAAGGCTCTGGCCTTTAGATACAAGGAAAAAGAGGACATTCTGGACAATGGTTTTGGAAAGGGGTGGAGGGAAGTCTGGTGGGTGATTCCGAGGCGGGGAAGAAAAATGGCAAGAAGAGGGGTAGGGTGAAAAATTTTAGATGTGTAATTAGGATGGCTTATCATGGTACCCCGAAGTCAGAGTGTTAAAAAAATTGATTTGGATCAGAGAAGAGATACTTGGATTGTTTTTAAAGAAGGATAGTTTAATATTATATAAGGTTTGAATTAGAAATACCAGCAGCAGTTTTAGTGGAATAAGAGTTAGATAAGGTTACAAGAAGTTAAGATTTATATTAAGAAGTTGTATTTTGATATTTTGATGTTAAATGACTTAAATTTTAGAGATGAAGATTATGAATTTAGGTGAATGAATTGTTGAAATAGATAGAAAGTTACTAAAGTAAATTAGAATTGAAAGCAGAGGAGAGAACGGGGGAAGTCCCCCTAATTAGATTTGAAATAAGATTTTAATTAAATGTATGGAGTGTTGGTGTTCCGGTGTAGGTATGTATTTTCTTTTAGTTCTGTTTTTCTTGTTGTATTTGTTGTTGTTGGTTTTTTTTCTATTGTATGTGTATTTGTTCTGATGTGGAAAACCAATAAATTCTTGTTAAAAAAAAGATATTAACCAATATACATGAAATTTCATATATAGCTATATAATCCCTAGTATAGTAAGATAAGACCTTTGGAGCAGGCATTTTTTTAAAAAAAGTTTTTTCTGAACCACCCTAGTAGGGCAAAAATTGTTCCTTGATAATTTGTCACCCCCTCCACTATGGACCTTGGGGCGGTCCACCCCCTATGCCCCCCTCTTGCTACACCCCTGCAACATATATGATTTCTATTACATTTCTATTTTCCCACACTTCATACTAGATATCGGCAAATTCTCCCCATACTGACCCACAAATGAATTGATTTGGAACTGTACACCGGCTCCCTTGGCCAGTAAAGTGAGATGAGCACCGCAAACCCAGAGTCGTCTGCAACTGGACCTAATGGTCAGGGGTCTCTTTAGCTTTACCTGCGGGATATGGGTGGTGCTGTGGGTTAAACTACAGAGCCTAGGGCTTGCCGATCAGAAGGTTGGCGATTCGAATCCCCGCGATGGGGTGAGCTCCTGTTGCTCAGTCCCTGATCCTGCCAACCTAGCAGTTCGAAAGCATGTCAAAGTGCAAGTAGATAAATAGGTGGGAAGGTAAATGGCGTTTCCATGCGCTGCTCTGGTTCACCAGAAGCAGCTTAGTCATGCTGGCCACATGACCGGAAGCTGTATGCCGGCTCCCTCGGCCAGTAAAGCGAGATGAGCGACGCAAACCCCAGAGTCGTCCGCGACTGGACCTAATGGGCAGGGGTCCCTTTACCTTTACGTTTAGGAAGTTCATTTTCCAAATGACTTTAAGTGGCTTAGGAATTAAGAACCCCTTTCCTTGCAAGCAGAGAATGGCCAGAAGAAGAAGTGGAGAGCAGTCAGGAGTAAGGTTTTCCCCTTCCTTTCCCCTCCCTCTCCATTGTCCTGGCACACTGCAGTCCACCAGAACTGAAAGAGTGGTGGTCCTCTTCGTCAGGACTGTTGCCATGCTAAACATAAAACTACCCACCTACTTTCATGGGGCTATTAGGCTTCCACTAAACTGGGTGATATTTTCAGAGACTTTCTGAGTAGCTTGGATAATTTTATCATATGTGTGAATGCATGAAGAGTTGCCTACCATGATAGATAACAGGTAGTAAAGGATTATATTCAGTCTCTATTTTACACTTTGTTTATCTATATCTATATCTATATCTATATCTATATCTACACACTGTATATATATATATATGTCACCA
Organism: Lacerta agilis; assembly: GCF_009819535.1. NCBI lineage: Eukaryota > Metazoa > Chordata > Lepidosauria > Squamata > Lacertidae > Lacerta > Lacerta agilis. The sequence continues at coordinate 46,272,096 of NC_046318.1, read as the reverse complement.
CATCAATCAGCAGTTGAATTGCATTATGTCGCAGTAGCATTCCAAGGGGCATTTTTCACACACACACACACACACGCACACACACACACACACATAAAGCCCCGTAAATAAGAGAAATTTCTCTGACTCCTCAAAGAGTCCCCCTCCTGCCAAATGCCCCCACAAAATTGTGGGAAATAGATGCACATTTTATTCTGTTTTCTTACTTACATTTAAACTACCCAGCAGGCCTAAATATCACATGTGGCAGAACTTTTCAATAATAAAATAAGCTCCATGTTCTATAGCCTACAGGCTTTTTCCCATATCATGAAGCAGCCTAGGTTCCTTTTTCAGAAAGGAGCTCCCATGCTGGCCAGGGCAGGCAAGGTGATTAACATAATGTGTAGTTTGACCCTACATTTTTCAAACAGTTATCCAAGCTTTATCCCAGTGAATTGGCCTTGTTATTCTGTGGTATTAATAAATGTGTGAAAGAAGAATACTGATGATGTGCTTGAGCTGATTGTTGATATGTTCCTAGCATGTCTGGTAAGAAATACTGTATACATTGCCATTATCTAGGCTTCTTCTGACATGCTTACCAATACGCAGCCAGCACCACTGTCAGCAAGAAGATATAGGAAAATTGTAGTAGTGCTTCCTTTTCTGTGCATTTTTGTGGGTCTTCTTTAAAAGAAGGCTGATCGCCGAAGAATTGATGCTTTTGAATTTTGGTGCTGGAGGAGACTCTTGAGAGTCCCATGGACTGCAAAAAGATCAAACATATCCATCCTTAAAGAAATCAGCCCTGAGTGCTCACTGGAAGGGCAGATCCTGAAGTTGAGGCTCCAATACTTTGGCCACCTCATGAGAAGAGAAGACTCCCTGGAAAAGACCCTGATGTTGGGAAAGATGGAGGACACAAGGAGAAGGGGATGGCAGAGGATGAGATGGTTGGACAGTGTTCTCGAAGCGACTGGCATGAGTTTGGCCAAACTGCGGAAGGCAGTGGAGGATAGGGGTGCCTGGCGTGCTCTGGTCCATGGGGTCACGAAGAGTCAGACACGACTGAACGACTGAACAACAACAACAAAGTAGTGCTTCCTTTTCTGTGCATTTTTGTGGATCTTCTTTTTATGAATGGCATGAGCCATTCATTTCTATGGTTTTCTATGCGAGGCAAAAATTGGGTAAGGTGGTGTGAGAGAGAGAGTAAATCTATGCAGTATCATGAGTCACAGTGTTGCACTAAAGCAGAATAGTGTCACACACAGATTTTCACCTGATGATGAATCTGTACCAGAGCAGCTGCACCATTGGAAACCTTGCAGGTTTCAATAATAATAATAATAATAATAATAATAATTTAAATATTTTATGTGTCCTGATTTAATTATTGGAAGTTGGTCTGGTTTAAAAGAATGAGGGTTGTAAATATTTTTGAGCCTTTTTGAGACATGAATTCCTCAATTCAAAATAACATTAATTATACTGATAAGACAAGAAAGATGATAGCACATAACTACAAAACAAATTGTAAAAGGCACATGCACACAATACCGGTATATGTTGCTATGAGTTTCGGCGGAGGCAGGGAGTGGGATAGGTTGTATTGCCAAGACCCTTGGAATAGGCAAGCTAACTTCCTGGTGTGGTAATGGGTCATTAAAGTAACAAAGGAAGTGAATCTGTACCAGATAACAAATGGGTGGGACCCCGTCCCTCAACTCACTGGCCATAGGTGGGAGTTGGTGTTATGTGAGCTGGAAGGTAGACACTGGAAGCAAGGCAGCAGGCTCGGAAGGCAGAGGGTCAGAGCCATGCCTGATTTCTATTGGAATCCAAGGCAGTGGCTATGGGAGAAACTGGACCTTTTTGGAGTGTTAATGCTGTGAACGCCTCCATCGTAGATTCAGGTTGCGTATATAGGTAAATAAACCATATAAAGACACTACAGTCTCTGCTATACCTCATTCCTAAGGAAACACGAACCCTGGGTAGGTGCACGGAACTGCTGTAATCTTACACTGCTTGGAGATTGGGGAGATGTGCAACAATATACTAGGGGTTGTGCCCCTGCTTGCTCCACTCCCTTCTCACTCCCTTGCCATGGCCATTGGTGTTGTGCAACCTGCCCTCTCTTGTGATCCCCTACCCCATCCTGCCTTCATGCAACTCCAGAATTGTGGTGCAGCAAATCCTCTAATAGGGGCTGCGTGATGATAGACACACACAGACACACACAAAATGTATTAAAAAAACAATGTAAAATACCTCTCAGCTGAACTATTATTTTTCAAAAATAGGTGGGATATAAGTATTTAAATAACATATAATAAATTCAGATCAATTGTAATACAAGAGGAGCCCTGTTGAGTCAGACTAAAGACCCACCCAATCCAGCATTTTGTTCTTACAGTGACCAAACATATTTTTTTTCTAGCCATAAGTTATAACCTGCACATGACAGAGTCAAACAAACCACTTAGATAAAAAAAAAAAATAATTCAGGAGGTGATAAAACAGAAGCATAACTGATGACAAAAGATAAACATTATTTGGATGTGACTATGATGATGGTTTTAGTTTTGCTGTTTTGTGGCTTCCAATATAAAAGTTGCCTCAGTTTGGCTTATTTTTTCCAAGCCACTTTTATCAGAATGAGGTAGAAAAAACAATTGGCTTTAGCCATAGTTAGCACTGATCCCAGAAAAGACAATGCTTCATCATAAAGAAAACTTTGTTAGGGACCTAGGAGAGCCAGTGTGGTGTAGGAGGTTAAGAGCAGTGGACTCGTAATCTGGTGAACCGGGTTCGATTCCCTGCTCCTCCACATGCAGCTGCTGGGTTACCTTGGGCTAGTCACATTTCTTTGAAGTCTCTCAGCCTCACTCACGTCACAGAGTGTTTGTTGTGGGGGAGGAAGGGAAAAGGAGATTGTTAGCTGTTTTGAGACTCCTCAGTGTAGTGTTAAAGTGGGATATCAAATCGAAACTCTTCTTCTTCTTCTTCTTCTTCTTCTTCTTCGTCTGAGTCAGACTACTGATCCATCTTGCTTAGTATTGTCAACCCTGATTGGCAGTGGCTCTCCAGGGTTTCAGACAGGAGTCCAGCTCTAACAGAGATACCAGGGATTGAACCTTGGACCACACATTCTCCACCATTGAATCACAACCCTTCCCTGTAGTTTCAGGTCTTTATAACTATGCTGTAGACAAGACATATATTTAGAAAATCACAAGATTATTGTTGATTAAAGTACTTAATATAATGCTGCAATAATAGATCACTGCAGATAAAAATATTAGGATTTCTAAAATTAAAAAAAATGTGAATAAACAATTATTTATTGTGTTCAGTAGTTAAATCTATTGGGTAGTAACAAAAAGTGCACAAATGATGTGTATATAAAGACAAACCTTAAGAAAGCAAAATAAAATCACAAATGACATTTAGTAGAAAACCATGAAAGGAAATTGTCTTTAATTAGTTCACAGTTGGAGATTTGTTCATAGTGCTTATTTTAGTTAAGTCTTTCATTGGGGAGAAACAAGCTATTTAACTTTCAGGATCCTTGGAGGCGGGAGAGAGATTTGATGCACCACATTGCAGATAGATGAAAAATATTTCTAATATATTTGTTTAGATACACATTTCATCATGTTGGAAGAGCTCAGATCTTTCCTTTCCCCCCTATTCCAAGGCTAAGATAGTTAAAATGACTTGTAAATACTAGGGAAAAAACATGTTTTACAATAGTACTGTTCTGAAATCTGACCTCCAGTTTCTTGAGAGTTTTATTTTCTGTCCCAGTCGCATTGCCTCCCCTCTCCGGCCTCAAACTATGTGAGGTATGATGGTACAGACTCAAGCAGACAACGGGCTGGATTAAAAATGGCCACAAATTTATTGATTACAGGTGTAGGTGGAACTTTGGCTCAAGCATTGGGTGTATATCCATTTCAGCCTCATGTCAGAGGGCTGGAACCACTTCAGGGTTGTTTGTTTACAGGCAAATTCCTTCCCTGCTCCGAATACGGCAACCATTACCAACCCTAGCAAGGTCATGATGCACAAGGACACCATTGGTTAAATGGAATAAAACATAGGTAATAAAGCAATGTTAAAGTGAAACCTAAAAAGGGAAAAACTTTTTAGAGGCTTGATAAACAATTAACATGAACTTCATGTTTCTACCTTCTTCTCAGAGCACTTTCTAATGTCCTTAAAATTTCAGCCAATGAGTGCTTGGTGGTGCTGTAACATCATCGTGGGTGTAGGTATTTCTTTTTCCAGTAGATATTTCACCCAGTGCTCTGCAACCTCTCCAGCTGCCTGCACTTCCGGATCTGAAGAAGCACCACGGCAGGAGTTAACTCACAATATCTTCTCTGGGGCTGTAAATGAAGCAGGAGCAATTGGGGAGGCTGCAGAGTGCAGATCACTGGTGAGATGATTTGCAGGATAAAAGAAAGGATGCTCAAAACATCCTTCAACCTCCTCAAAATTAAGCAAATTACAACAAAAATCTTGTTTCCGAACTGAAAGAAATTTACCCCTTTGATAATTTTTGAATACAAGTTCTTTTTTGCATTTATTGATGGAGAATGGCTATATTTGAATGGCTATATTTGAACTACATCAACAAATTAAAAGTCTAATTTAAATGACTCTTCCAAACTTTTGGGAAATGTATGTGGGGTGTTTATGTTAAGACTATTTCATTAACAAAAAAATCAACCCTTTCCTGAAGATATTAATAAATATTTTCCTCTGGACCCTTGGGTCTGGTGTGGTTTAAGTCAGAATCATGTTATGTATGCCTTCATTTGGTGGGTGGCTTCTTTATTGTTTGTGTATGTTTAAAATTTGTTGGTGGACTTGTCTTTTGCTGGTCCTAGGTACCTCTCAACTGTCACATGCCAGAACATTGGGGTTTCACGGTTAAAATGGATTAAAGGGCTCTGTTGCCCTGGCACAGGAAATCTACTTTTAAAAGGAACCAACCCTTTTTCAGTTTGGAAAGTGATGAGAAAATAAATTGAAAAGTGTGGGATGAAGAAATGGCTAGCAAGAAGATGTATATACACCCCTACAAGGAAATCAGAATGACTGCACAATAAACAGGTCATCTGAAGGGGCCCTCAATCTTGCTTGATAAGCCAAGCACCTTAGTAACAGGCTACTACATAAAGCCATGGGAGAAAGATGAATGGTGGTAAAGAGAGTTCTGTACTACTGATCCCATCTTCCTGAATTATGTACACAGAATGAAAGCTGGTTGCCTAGGCAGTGTACTCTGCCCGCCAGCCCCCCACCCCACCCCACCCGCCCGCATGCTACACTACATTTCCCAAGCAGCAGTGCAAAAATGTGTGTGCGCAAAATAATTAAGCAGAATTAAAACCTTGAGGTGAGATACTTTTGTAAATTTGCAAAGTCTTCCTCATAATTGGCAAACCAACGGTGATGCAAGCAGCAATGGGATTGTCTATCTTATGGTCCCATTTGAGCAGTTTGAATATGTTTCAGCACACAACAAATTTCCTGGAAAAAGTTTTTAAAGTTAATGAATCCTAAAGACTATAATTGCTTCAAATCGTATGTAGTAAATACTTGATTTATCTACTAGTCCTTAGTTTCCTTATTTGATGGCCGTATGGTTATACTTCATCTTTGTTCTTTTATGTTGAAAGCAACTAAATCTTGATACTATATTAATATGAAAGAATGCAGATATTAAATGTAAGTATAGAGGAAAGGTTTAATACCTAGGCTCTACCTTCATGGCATTGATAAAACTGAGAGGCCATGCCTCATTGTTTAGTGACAAAATTAATGAATATTATTATCCATCTTTCTCTCTACCTTTCCTTCCATCCACATTCCTCACAAGTATTTACTGAAACATTAAACTCTTTAATATTTAACAAGATGTGTTCAACTTTGACAAGGAAACTGTTTAAATTTTTACTGAATTTTAGTGTTTGAAGCTATAATGCCTGTGAATGGTTTTTGTGAAATATCTGTTACTATGTGATGCAATGTGACATGTAAAGCAATGCAAATTCTTTATGTTAGGCAATACCCAACCTAATACAAGCAGACTTCAAGTCTTCCTCTCCTTCCTCCTGCAGTCCCCGCTCCACAAAATCTGCTCCTGAATCTGCTCTGGTCCTTCAGTCCTCCAGAGCAGATTTAGGAGGCACAGCAGGGTTCAGGTGGTGGAGGGGGAGGAAAGTGAAATCCTACTGCATGGACAGAAGGCCCTATTTGAAGTCATCCATTGTGTACATCTTGAGGAATTTCATAAGTGTTGTAAATGCTTTGTGAGAAGAGTCTGAGAGAGCCACAGAATCACCATTTGTTTGATTTCAGTTTTGCTATTACATGCTTTTTGAGTATTATATATCATGCTGTGTTCCAGAGGGTTTGCTTTAAATAGCTTTTGTGCCACATATTTGTGAAACCAGGGATGGAGAACCTAAAGTTCAGAGGTTGTCAGGGACTATGCTGAGGAGGGCTGCACTGAGGAGGAATGGTGGGAGCCTCCCCCTGCTCCTGACCAGGATCCTGAATCTTCCCAGGAGCAGGAAGACAGTATAGATTTAGAACAGTGGTTTGCAGAGGGACATAGTTCAGAAGACAGAAGCTGGGAAGTACTGGATGAGGAACAGCTAGGAGGAGAAGGAGAGAGAGAGAGAGAGAGAGAGAGAGAGAGAGAGAGAGAATTAAAATAAATCAACAGCATATTCTCGACTATGCAAACCATACACAAGGTGAATGTGCTGTATATTTGAAAACCTAAGGTGCAAGAGAAGAGTTGTCATTTCAAATTCACTCAGGTTGAAAAGCACAGAAAATTGCAAGTTAAGGTACCCTCAAATGTCAGCAGTAAGCATGTTTTTCAGATTCATATACTGTTTTTGCTAACAGTAAAACCTCCGGGGCCTTCCTGCCCCAATCCTCTTTGTCTGTGGATAGGGACAAGCACTAAAGCTCCAAAATAATACACAAGCCAGCGAATAAAAGGAGCTGGTGAATAAGTCCCACATTTATGATGAAACAGGAATCTTTTGCGACAAGTTGGCTCTGTTTGAAATGAATTAATTAAAATCATTAGAATGTATAAGCAGAGCAAAGGAAATTTGCAAATTTCATTTTCTGATGAGCTTGAATAGATACTTTGCTATTTTTTACTTTTGGTTGAACATACACTAGGTATATGAAGCATGGAATTGTGGTATTGTGAAAAGCTTTTGGGCACAGGTTACTGTGGAATAAGTAAAATTGCATGTTTTTTATTCTGTAACCTCAAGTTATTCTTACCTAGAATTTTTGATGGAGGCTTTGGTCTTAAAAATGAACCCAATGCTTATCTACTCAGAGCTTACTGTCAGGTAAGTGTATAGGATTGCAGTCTTGGTAACATGTTTTACATGGACTTTGTTTTTGTTTTGTTGGCACATATTCACAAATTGCTCATATATTCACAAAATCCTCATACATGTTCAGGGGGATACAAGGGCATGGGTTTTAGCCTTGATGGATAAATCAACTGAATAAGTATGGGTGTATGATGGATGAACAACCATTCTCATTGGATTGGAAGGACTTATTTTCTGAGTTATTTTTGTATGATTGTTTTTCATGATTGTTATCTCTCTTAAGTGATGGCAGTAGTCAGTTTTGGTTATAATATGTCTTGAATTTTCTGATCTTCTTTGGATTTATGTGTTCATTTTATTTATTTATTATAAAGCTCAGTGAGGCAGGAATTGATGAAATCTGTAGTAGTTCATAGGGAGTTAAGTTCCAATGTTGGTGCTATGTGTAAAACTGTAAGTGTTAAATCAAGTGTGTGGTATATACGTAATCCACAAGGCACTCAAATTGAGAAACAATACCAATATGCATTTAAGAAAATGGTAAACTACTAAATACAAAAATAGAACCCTCATAATCTAATCAACTTGACATACATGCCCCTATAAAGTTTCACTAGCCTTAAATAATAATAATTTATTATTTATGCCCTGCCCATCTGGCTGGGTTTCCCCAGCCACTCTGGGTGGCTCCCAACAGAGTTAAAAGCACAATAAAACATCAAACATTAAAAACTTCCCTAAACAGGGCTGCCTTCAGATGTATTCTAAAAGTCAGTTGTTTATTTCCTTGACATCAGATGGGAGTGTGTTCCACAGGGCAAGCGCCACTACCGAGAAGGATTGGCAAAGAACTGAACTATGTAGTAACCTTGGAACTAATTAAAAGTATAGAATTGCCTGCAGAATGAGTGCATTCAGTAGTAATTAGAAGGAAAGGAGTCTGCATTGTGTCTTTACATCTGAAGATACACTTTTCCATGGCTTATCATGAATTATTTTTTAATGACATGGCTTATTTCTCAACACCAGATACATCAAGATTATTTAGGAAAACTCCACTAGATGAACAGAGTTCACTTCTAATATCCCCTTTGCTTTTTGCATTTGACCTTTTGGGTTAAGATCAGCAACAGATGGTTTTCAAAGGAAAATGCTGCAGCTATTTGAAGGTATATGCTGCTGATGTCTTTATTTGAAGCAAAACAATGGAACGGCTTTATGAGTACTGAAAAGAGCTCTGGAAAGAACAAGTGCAGCACATTTAAAACTGAATGGGAATTCTGGCTATACCTATTTGCAGGAACAATCCCTATTTTTTTATCTCTGTCCCTCTTGGGGACACCTTCTGTAAAATTGTGTTAGCATGAGTTGCCCTTGTTGTTCTTCAGGATTCAACTCCCTCCCTTGGCCTCTAGAAGTAAAATATTAGTGTGAGAAGTAGATGCATCTTGCTTCTAGTGCACTGGCAGCCTTTCATTTTATTCCCTGAAGTTGCTGGGTGCATTTTGGAATGCGATTTAGCCTGTCTCTTATGGTTTTCCAATGTAAGGTAAAGTCTATTAGACAGACTTTGGTCTGGCAAGGTGATCTGTTACGTCTTCAGCTGTTGTTATTTATATTGGGCTGATTTATAAGATTTTTTTTTACTCGCTTTTTTATATACTGTTTTATATTTAAAAGGAACGTTTTAAGTTGTGTTCTGCCTTGTTTCCTATTAACCACCTTGGGCACTATTTTTCAGGAAAGTAAAAAGGTAAAGGTAAAGGACCCCTGACAGTTAAGTCCAGTCGCAAATGACTCTGGGGTTGCGGGTGTAATAAATAACACACCAAATGGTTAAACTCTGGGGTTTTCTAAGTTTCCTCGTAGGAGTTAAAGAAGCATGTGTCTTATCAAGCATGAATATAACACTGACCCATTTTCAATATGCCCATAGTTTGAGTATGAATTTAAGAAGAACCTACTTGCTCACAGTAATCCACGTTTTTCCCACTCCAGCACTAGACTATAGAGCAGTATATTACAGAGCTATGACCATAACTAAAAAGATCCAGTTATGGTCCTGGAAATGAATAGTGTGTCATAGCACATCAGGAACCTGCAGCTGCCATTTAAAATACATGAATCAATTGTTTTCCTATATTCTTTTGTCATAAGAATAGTATTTGAAAAATAGCATAGAGTAAAAGTAAAAACAACAGTCTTGTAGCACTTTAAAGACTATGGCATTTATTATGACATTGGTTTTAGTGAACTAGAGTCCACGGACTTTTATGTCATAATAACTTTCAAAGATAATAAATTGTTAGTCTTTAAGACTCGTGAAGGAAAAGCAGCAAACATGGTTACCTTTCTGGACAGCGTAATGGTTGTTACTGAAAACGGTGAGGATATATAGCCTCTTTCTGTAGTATATTCAAAAAAATGATAATACTTCGCACATGTTATGCATAACATGCAGGAAGAAAGTCAACAAACTCCCTAAGTGTAGTCTCAATGATCAGTGAGCAGAGAACAGTAAATATTTGTATATTTCAGGTGACATATCAAGAAAAGTATCCATTTATGAGTAATGTTTAACTAGTTTCCAATGCTTTGTACTAAAGTCAGACTTTTTACTATTTTAGAGTGCATACTTTGTATATAGAATTTTTGCAATGGGACCCTATCCAAATTTTAGTCTAAACAGATGGGATCTTGTTGGGGTTCCACATATTTAGTTATTTAGGAGTTTAGTAAACAGTGATTTTATCCAGCCTGTGATTGGAACAGATGTGATCTTATCAGGGTTCCACTTTTTTCAGGAGTGTAAAAACGCCATGATTTGCGGTACAGTGCTAGAGTTTACTTTCTGTGTTTTCAGAATCGAGGTCCTCTTTAGCCAGAATTTGCCCCTGGGTTCTAAAACATCATAATAGGGAGTTAATGTTTTATTCTCTATTAATTCCATTAAATCCCTTTAATATTAGAGCATGTGTTGCTTTATAGCATTAACTAGTGTCTTGCACTCAACAGTATTTTCACAGTTTATGACACTGCTTACGGCATTAACAAACAGCTGTTTGAATTAAATGAGCAGTTAAGGACCCTGTTCATTAACTCAAAAGTTTCATGTATTTTTAATTCTTTAAATCTAATGGTATTAACATCCTCCAAGAAATCTATCTTTGATTATAATTTGCTGCGATCAGTATTGGATCGAGGGGCAGGAAATTATATGAGCTATATTTGGGGTGGCTGCAGCCCACAAATCTTAACCCTTGTCACAATTTCATTTGTTTAGTGTATAGAACTTCAAAAGTTGTTTATAGCAGCTGTATTGAGAATTTTCCAATTTTGTTTACTGATGACTTAATTTAGCTAATGTAAGGAGGCAGTTGGAACAGAATTATTTGCATCTGAAATGGTGCAATCAAGGGCTTCTGACTGTCTCATTTACAAAAAAGAGAGAGAGAGAAGAAATTATATATGGACAGTGATGGAGTGCTTAATGCAGCTCTAAGTATAAAGTTTTGTCTTAGTCACTGGCTCTTCATATACTTTAAAAAATCATAGCTTCATAAATTTAGACTTTAGATAGTTACTGGGTTTTTTAAACTGATTTTTTTATGGTCTCCTTTCAATTATGCATACAAAGCCCCCAGTCTGATCAAATCTACCATTGAGTTCCAGTATTCAGAAAATCATTTGAATAAATCCCTTTGAGTGGTTGATGTGCCATCAGTTTGAAGGCAAAACAGGACCACCTAAACATAAGATACTGTTTTCTACTTGGGGGGGGTGTGCCTTAGTTATCCGTTATATAGAATAGAATATAAAGTAAATTAAAAGAAAATGGAATTCTAAAAACAGCAACACCACCAAAATAATATGACAAGGACTAGTGAGCTTCAATAATATACAGAATGTTCAGACATCAGCTGAGGGGAAGAAAAAGGGAAAGTGGTGTGGAAGGGAAAAGGGAGGGGAGGGTTGACTTGCTCAAGCCTTTTACAGCATGTAAAAGTTACACTACAAAGACAGGAATTTGTCATAAACTGAGTCAGACCATTTGTCCACATAGCTCAATATTGGCTACAGTGACTGGAAGCAGCTCCCTTCCAACCCTACTTTGACATGCTAGTGCTAGGGAGTGATTAGAGTTGAGGGGATGGGAACTGAGGTCCAGCGCCAAGTGCCTTTTGGAGGTTCCCTCAGTGCTAGAAGTGAAGTTACAGGGAACCAGGCAGAGGGCCTTCTTGGTAGTGGCACCCACCCTGTGGAACGCCCTCCCATCAGATGTAAAAAAGGGAACAACTATCTGACGTTTAGAAGACATCTGAAGGCAGCCCTGTTTAGGGAAGTTTTTAATGACTGATGATTTAATGTATTTTTAAGCCACCCAGAGTGGCTGAGGAAACCCAGCGAGATGGGTGGGGTATAAATAATAAAGTATTATATTATTATTATTATTATAACTATGAAGTAATGATCGCTCCCCACATCAAATGGGGGGCACCTTTTGCGTGGTCGTGCGCAGGCCCCATGGACCTATGCGGTTCCCAGCAGTACAGCCTGGATTCATCCCCCCAGCCAGACATCTGGAGGTCTCCACTTACCTCTGCCAGATACCCTATCCCACCTGGGGAGGCGTTGCCAGGAGATTTGGCCAGGTAAGGGGAGGGACCGCCCTGCCCACACAATAGAGGGCAGAACTTACCAGTTGGCTCCAGAGCTTCTCCCACCCTGCCCTCCCTCAGTTAACCTGTTTTTTGCAGGTTAACCTCTTCTTCACAGGTATATGGGTGCTGCTACGTCACAGTTGCTGTTAAAGGGCCGGAAAGGAATTTTCCTGCATTGGCAGGTTTTGCCTTCCCCGTAGCAAAATGTCACAACTTTGGCAGTTTCAGGCCTTGGGCAGAATCCTTTAGTCTTTCTTCCCTAATTGGGTGTGTGTGTGAAGCGGTGACCCATGCCCCCCCTGCGGTGGCGATCCTAGGGTTCCCCGTTAAAGGGGTTGTATGAGGGGAGGCATTGGCCATACACCAATTGGTTGTCATTGCTCTCCCCTGTGACGGCAGTGAAATGGGGGGGTGGGCGGGCGGGCTCTCTGCTTGAACAGACATTCTCCAGAGCCAGCCCAATCCCCACACATTCTGGATAACCCTGATGTTTCCCAGCTCCCTGGCCGGGGACTGGGAGGGATAACCGCCCAATGCCTAAACCAAGGTCTCCCTACATCTGAAGTTTTAATAAAGTTGTGGCCAATTTTAATCCCATAACACAGTGTCTTGAGTCATTATTCCACCCGGGGGTTGCCTGGGGTTGGGGGGACTCTGCCTGTCCACGCAAAAGACTCCCCTTCCTGCACTATATAGGGATGCTTCAGGAGTAAGAAAATAAAAAGGAACTACACTCCTTTGTTGCTGTAAAATGTACAGATTTGACTGTCCCTCACATTATATTTGGTCAGGTGTCAGCTGAAGACCCACCTACTTCTGCAGGCCTCTGAAGCAATGTAAGAATGGCCCTGTTTGTTTATCTGAGTGCTGTACACTGTTCTTATTGGGTGGTATTCAGCTAAGAAATGGTTGGAGTATAGTATTGAAATAAATGGACCTAACTTAGTCATGTTCTTTGATTTCAATGGATTAATTCAGTGTAATGGTTTTGATGAGCTGAGTACCAGCTTTTGTGATTCTATGCTCTCTGTAGAAACAGATGGTGGTGTATAGCAGCAACTTTTTCAGTTTAGGCTGATTCCCTTCCTGTGACCCTTTCTGGATATAGGAGATCTTGCCTCAGTAACCTTTGCCCTGGTTATGTGCAGGCTGAAGGATTACAATGCATTCTACATTAGGTTGCCTTTGAAGACAGTTTGAAAGCTTCATTGGTGCAGAATGCACCAGCCTAGATGACAGACCCTCCAAGTGTCACTATTTTCCAGGGACAACCCTGATTTAGAGAAGCCATCCCGGTTTCTGATTTGATCATGGAATGTCCCACTTTTCCTTATTATGTCCCTATTTTCATTGGAGAAATGTTGGAGGGTATCCGACCCCCAAGCCATCTGAACTTACTTAAAAGACCACCTGTGGCCATACAAAATTGGTTCAGAGATAAGCTTCAGAGGCCCTACTCATGTGCCCTATTGGAGTGTAGGTTAAATTGGTTGGCATTTTAGTGCCCCCAATATGATGGGACTCTATCCTTTGGGAACTACAATTAGCCCCATCCTTGTTCTCTTCAGTTTGGACTTACCGGTAAACATTGTTTATGATTGAGGGGGTAGTTTTTTGTTCACAGTGTCCTGCTTTTAGTCTATGGTGGATGGCTTATTGAGATGGATGGGTTTTTCAGGTTATACATATGAAAAGTTTATTATTTTTTGGTGCTATTCCATTTTTATATAGACTTAAAATATTCAGATATCTAATAAAAAAGAGAGTGATATTCAATATTGGTCATACTCAGAGTAGGCCCATTGAAATGAATGGACTTTCTCCAAGTATGAATAACATTGGATATCTCATATTTTGCACATATTTTCCAGCATATCATTGTTCTAAACATCATTTCAAAATCTTTGGCTGTCACAGACTAACACTTCCTTCAACCTCAACTGATGGTTTTCTAAGATCTTTTCTAATTATACATTTTGTTACTATAGTTATTGCTATAAATCCAAATCTTAATACCTATTCTTAATTCTTTTCACAATAATTTATATATTACTCCTTACAAAATTTATTTTAACCCTACAAGTGATGTCAATTGATTACAGTTGCTTTCCAAATATATCGAAAACATCTTCCATTCCTTTAGGAAAGTCTGGTCCTGCTGGTTCCGAATTTTCCCGGTTAATCTCACCATCTCAGCATAGTTCATCAATTTCTCTTGCCACTGTTGAGACTGATGTTTTGATTATATTGTTGCACGCCACCCCAATCTCCGAGTGGTGTGAGATTCCAGGAGTTCCAGACGCTTATGCAGAGTTCAGTTTCCTCAGAATGCT
>NC_046318.1:46135232-46252732 GCF_009819535.1 Lacerta agilis | reverse complement strand
CATCTCAGTGCAGTGTTTTAGCTGTTACTGATTTCTACTTTCATCTCATGGCTGGATAAAACCTTCTCCCTTAGCCCCAAATGAGGTGACCCCCTCCTGGTGATTAGGATTGAGACACATTGCTTTCTTAGCACTTTCCCCATAGCCTCTGAACTCTAACAATGTATCGTATCAACAATGAATGCACATGTCTACAAGTTGGCCTTATCACAGTAGGAAAGAACTCTTGAAAATTAGTTGAAAAGGAACTAGGAAAAATAGATAACTGAGGAGGAATGAATACTAGAAATAGACAGCAGAGGCGAAAGCAAAGAAGCTCTGGGAGTCCTTGATGTCAACAAGGAAAAAATAAGTTCAATTCCTCACTCAGACATGACATTTGCTATTGTTATAAGAATTTTAAGGTTATATATATAAAATATAAATGTTCCTAAATGTACAAAGCTAACACATACATATGTATATAAACCACGTGTCTGAAATAGTGCAGGAGAACAATCTCAAAGCCATTTTGACTCTCCCAAAGCCATTTTGACTCTTCCAAATTGACCTCAAATATTTCTCTGCAAGGAGAAAGGAAATGGGAAAAGCTTTTCCATTGTCCTTGGACTGTAGGGACTTACACCTCCCTGTAAATACAGTCTGGCAAGTATCTGTTAAGCTGAGCAGACTATCAATATGTTGTTGTTCAGTCGTGTTCGACTCTTCGTGACCCCATGTACCAGAGCACGCCAGGCACGCCTATCTTTCACTGCCTCCCGCAATTTGGCCAAACTCATGCTAGTCGCTTCAAGAACACTGTCCAACCATCTCATCCTCTGTCGTCCCCTTCTCCTTGTGCCCTCCATCTTTTCCAACATCAGGGTCTTTTCTAGGGAGTCTTCTCTTCTCATGCGGTGGCCAAAGTACTGTACTACAGATTTCTGTAAACCACCTCTTCTGTGATGTAAGTATGATGTATCTAGGGTGGTGGTCTTGGGTTACACCCCTTCTGTGATGTATGCATGATGTTTCTGGGGGTGGTCTTGGACTCCAGGGCAGGCAATTTTAATGTCTACATAAGGGCAGGAACACCTTGGTTCTGGGTCCTTCCCTGCTCTCCTGTGTGTGAGGGGAGTACCCTGTTGCAACAGCTTTAATAAAGATCAGGCTTACTAGCTGCTTTGCTTCTCAATATTCTCTGGTTGGCCTCCGTTATTTTCTCCTATTGATGGAGAACTCTACAAAGGGCAAAACAAAATAAAAAATTAAAAATCCTTCCAGTAGCACCTTAGAGACCAACTAAGTTTGTTCTTGGTATGAGCTTTTGTGTGCCAAGAACAAACTTAGTTGGTCTCTAAGGTGCTACTGGAAGGATTTTTTAATTTTTTATTTTGTTTTGACTATGGCATACCAACACGGCTACCTACCTGTATCTACAAAGGGCAGATTTTGTTTATAAGACTCTACAGTCTTGCAGAAGTCTCTGTGTCTCAACCACATCAGTCTCGACAGGAAGTTGTGAGGATAAAATGTGCACTTCACATGAGAGGCAGAACAGGATACAAGAGGATAGTGGCTCATAAGTTTTTTAAATCAAACACTTTCTCTGCATTCACAATTTTGTGTTATCTGTAATTTGTCTTCCTTTAATGAATCCATTTTGAACTTTTTGATGTAATTATCTACAACTTCATACAATATATTTGCCAATAATGTAGCCAATTAAACAAAAAGAATATTTAGTACATTTTAGGAAACATAAAAAGTGTAGCCAAAATATTGTAGTCTTTATTCAATGCTGAGATTGGTCTGTAATATCTGCAACTGTATTTGGTTTTAAAAGTAGTATTATTCTTGCATCTCACTGTGTTTCAGGAAGCTTCTTACTTTGAATTTCCCCCTTTAAATAATAAAGGAATAATAATTCATTTGAAACTGAGGCTATTCAATATGAGGCTTATAGAATTTAGTTGTTAGATTCACAGAATCTTCGAGTTGGAAGGGACCCAAGGGTCATCTGGTCCTTCCCCTTTGGGTCCAGGTGCTTTACCTGAGTTAATTGATTTGACTGCAATTATAATCTCTTACATTGACCTCTCCTTCATTACATTTATAAACAGTGACATTTCTGTTGCTAGGGTGGTGCTCTCCTCCATTATAACATTGGTTTCCTACCTTATAACTAAAAGTTATTCACTTTGTGTTTATATTATTTAGTTCCTCCTCAACTACCTCATCTGATTGTAAGTTCTGTAAAAACAATTAAGCTGCATCTGCAGTTCTAATTATTACTTAATGGGTAATAGCCAATGTTAGTCATACTCAGACTAGGCCCATTGAAATCAATGGACTTTAGTTAGTCATGCCACCCTGGTGCATCCTATTTATTTCACAATCAATTAACTTATTCTCTAATAAAGTCAATGTATTATTTTCTGCATCATTAATGACTGTAATTATCTTCCTCTTAAAAGTTTTAATTTCATTTTCAAATTTATGAAATTCTAATGAAAGTGATTTCCTCATATTTGCAGTGACTATTGGCTTGCCGCAATCTGTATCTTCTTGTGCTTTCTTGTCATATTATTTTTGGAGAAGGAATTGCTACTTTTACTTCTACTCATTCATTGGATTGTTCTTAAAGATATATTCTAATCAGTAAGCATTTCCAAAATAAAGATAATAGGGATAACATTAGAACCATAGGACTGAACCAACCCCAATGTTATTGTAACATATGTTTCATCCTGTATCCAGTCAGATTTTAATTAGTCTATTCACTTTTCATTGGTTGGCACATGCCAGGTCGAGAGACAATGGTGTGCGCCTCTGCGGGTGAAGTCAGAATTGCTGTGTTAGCAGCACCAAAGTGACTGGGCCTTGTGTGTAGTAAATAATTATCAGTGCATTAATTTACCAAAACATTTAAGTAGTCAATTTGATTCATGAATAAACTCATATGTTATAATCCTCTGTATATTTTTGCCCTCAAATAAACTTACATATGCCTGTTGTGTTTGTCCATGGAGTTTTCTTGGCAGGGATACTGGAGTGGCTTGCCAGTTCCTTTTCCAGGTGGATCACATTTAGTCAAAACTCTCCGCTATGACCTGTCCATCTTGGGTGGCCCTGCACAGCATAGCTCATAGTTTCCTGAGTTATTAAAGCCCCTTCACCACGACAAGGCAGTGATCCATGAAGGAGAGCTGGACCATAAAGAAGGCTGGTCGACGAAGAATAGATGCTTTTGAATTATGGTGCTGGAGGAGACTCTTGAGAGTCCCATGGGCTGCAAGAAGATCAAACCTATCCATTCTGAAGGAAATCAGCCCTGAGTGCTCACTGGAAGGACAGATCCTGAAGCTGAGGCTCCAATACTTTCATGAGAAGAGAAGACTCCCTGGAAAAGACCCTGGTGTTGGGAAAGATTGAGGGCACAAGGAGAAGGGGACAACAGAAGACGAGATGGTTGGACAGTGTTCTCGAAGCTACCAACATGAGTCTGACCAAACTGCGGGAAGCAGTGGAAGACAGGAGTGCCTGGCGTGCTCTGGTCCATGGGGTCACGAAGAGCCAGACATGACTAAACAACAGCAAACTTACATAACCAGTTCACTGAGGAATAAAAATGGTCACTATAAGATTATGTCATCATTACTTAGGAGATTAATGATGAACTGGATATGGAACAACTGATTGGTTCGAAATTGGGAAAGGAGTACGACAAGGCTGTATATTGTCTCCCTGCTTATTTAACTTATATGCAGAATTCATCATGCGAAAGGCTGGACTGGATGAATCCCAAGGCGGAATTAAGATTGCCGGAAGAAATATCAACAACCTCAGATATGCTGATGACACAACCTTGATGGCAGAAAGTGAGGAGGAATTAAAGAACCTTTTAATGAGGGTGAAAGAGGAGAGCACAAAATATGGTTTGAAGCTCAACATCAAAAAAACTAAGATCATGGCTACTGGTCCCATCACCTCCTGGCAAATAGAAGGGGCAGAAATGGAGGCAGTGAGAGATTTTACTTTCTTGGGCTCCATGATCACTGAAGATGGTGACAGCAGTCACGAAGTTAAAAGAGGCGTGCTTCTTGGGAGGAAAGCAATGAGAAACCTAGACAGCATCTTAAAAAGCAGAGACATCACCTTGCCAACAAAGGTCCGTATAGTTAAAGCTATGGTTTTCTCAGTAGTATGGAAGTGAGAGCTGGACCATAAAGAAGGCTGATCGCCAAAGAATTGATGCTTTTGAATTATGGTGCTGGAGGAGACTCTTGAGAGTCCCATGGACTGCAAAAAGATCAAACATATCCATCCTTGAAGAAATCAGCCCTGAGTGCTCACTGGAAGGGCAGATCCTGAAGTTGAGACTCCAATACTTTGGCCACCTCATGAGAAGAGAAGACTCCCTGGAAAAGACCCTGATGTTGGGAAAGATGGAGGGCACAAGGAGAAGGGGACAACAGAGCACAAGATGGTTGGACAGTGTTCTCGAAGCGACTGGCATGTTCCATGGGGTCACGAAGAGTCGGACACGACTGAATGACTGAACAACAACAACAACAATTAGGAGATTGAACAAGCAGCTCATTACAGAATTCAGGTGATCATATGCTCAAAGGATTAACAGCAATAGGACTACTCATAAGTGACTCTAAATGGGGTTAGGATTGCAGCAGTATTAAGGTATTCAAATGTTACTCAATGAAATGCTCAGATAACCAGTTTACTGAGAAATTCAAATAATCAGCTGAGCTGAGGTGATCAGATCAAATCATCAGTAGATAAATACTTTCAGTTAATTAAAGAATCCAGGTTTTTAGATACTCAAGTGACTAATTCACTAAAGTATTCTGATACTCATGTAGCTAATTCTCAAAGGCATTCAGACATTGCTCAGATATTCAGTTCAATAAAATTCATTAAAGTCTATGAAAACAACTTATAATTCTTCAAAATAATGTAATTAGTTCCAACCCTCCCCCAATTTTTCACCTGCAGGATCTAATTCAGGGGTGAGGAACAGAATCTGGTTAATGGGGCAGATCCTGAATTGTCCCACAAGCCACTTTTGATAGGTGAACAGGGCTTCCCACCTGTCATTCAAGTAACCCAACTTCAAAGAAAACTATTCTTTCTTTCATTTGCAAGCATATCTTCAAACTACCAGCAATGGCATTTTTCCTTTGCCTGCCAACTTGAACTCAACATAAGATTCTTATTGAAAATGGGATTTGCCAACTGCAAGTTTTGTTTTCACCTGTGACCAGCTGCAGACCAGAGCTCCTGACAGAGAACTCCCAAGTACAACAGAACCCAGCTGGGCTTGCCATCAATGTCGATTACTTTTGACAGTGATTAGCTGCACTTTGGAGCTCCCAATTGGGAGCTTGCATTTGACACCAGATTTAAAGGGTGTTGAATGGAAAATGTGCTCCTGCCAAGGAACAATCAGGAGCTCATCTTAAGGGTCCTCTTTGCAGCTGTGTCTTTACCTGCCCCACATATGACATCATATGACATGACATGTGGTGCAGACTGGTGTGGCTTGAAGAAATGGCTTCACAGGCCAAATTAGGAACTTTGCTGGTTCTAATTTGGCCCATGAGCTGGAGGCTCCCCATTCCTGATCTAATCAGCTAAGGAGATTTGAATAACTGAGGTGATTACTGTACTGGGCAAGAAACTAGTTTGTCATATTGATAGAACATTCTCTTGTGCACAGATCAACCAAGCTAAACTAGAAGCACACGACCAAAATAATTAAAAGCAGATTAGTTACTTTTTATCATCCTCACAATTGGCATGGGTAAGATGTAATGAGAGTTTATTTTCCACTTTGCATTGCACTCTTATGGGTGAAGTAGGGATTCTAATTCTTGCTTAGCAAATGTACTGTAAATATGAAACCACAAAGGTTGTGTACACTAGTTTCTACCAAAGAATCCCAAGAACTGCAGTTTGTAAGGGTGCTGGGAATTGTAGCTCTGTGATGGGTAATCTGCACTTCCCAGGATTCTTTGGGGGCAATCGGGTGCTTTAAATGTATGGTGTGTTTGCCACCAAACTGTGATCTTGTGTGTGCCATACAGAAAGCCTGTCACAAACTGTATCACTGTATCAAACTGTATGTAAAAGTTTTTTCTTCATCTTGATATCTGCCTAATATTGTTAGGCTTATTTAAATAGAAAGTATATCAGCACTGTTTCATAAGCAACTTTATGGACAAATTCTGTGCTAATCTTTCATGATGATAGTACATCAATGATTGCAATAATTTGTGGAACAAATGTTAAACCATTAATAAAGTTGTGCATACCATCTCAATTATGTGAACATAAATTAGCTGGATATGCAAAAGGCGCAAAGCAAAAACCTTAACAGGTGTTTCAGACATTGGTTTTTATATTTTAGCCTTCCATTTGAAAAAAGATAAAAATCAGAGAACAGATTACACCTTGAATATGTAGTAGTTAAGAGCTCTGAAGTGTAAATAGATACAAAGTTCTTCTAGTAGTGCTCTGTGTGTGGGGTGTGTGTGTGTGTGTGTGTATTTTAAATTCTTACCTGGAAGACCACTGGGTGTCAGCCATGTCCATTGCTACTGAGTGGTTTGCTCAAGCAAAATGGCTTGTCAGTGAAATAAAGGACATAATTTTGATGAGTCAGAAACTCTGTCAGCAAGGTTGCTTCCTGAGTTGTTCTTCAGAATTGAAAATGCTTACTAACATTAAGCGATTCAATGAGAGTAATGTTTTAGGTGTGTTCTAATTACTACAATGTTTTATACCACTTTTTAAAATGAAAACTACAAGGATAGCAATCCTTCGAACTCTAACAAGCCTTGGTAATCTGGAAGCTTATGTGGACAAATGATCCTACAAAATGGATTTTTTTTGTAGAAAAGGAAGTTAATTATTTGTCACAGTATTCATTAAAATTAGAAAACAGTTTTCTAGAAAATGTATTTTTGAATGTGTAGTGAATTGCTCTTCTAAGTTTATAACATTTATTAATCACAGCAATAATTACAATCCTAAACTCAAATAATTTTTATTCTGTAACCCTTTAGCTGGAGTTTGGAAAGCTCATCCACATGTGGAGTTGCTGCTTCCCTCCCATGAGCAGTTTGTACCAGAACCTCTGTGGATTTATTTTTTTTAGAAAAATTGTTCCACTACAGCTAACTGGCCTCATGCACACATAACGCAAAGACACTAACCCAAACTGCTGCTGACTTCCATTTCTGCACCAGTTTAAAACAGGACTATTTACTCAACCATTTGAGAATAAAGTAGATACCATTCTATTGGTTTAACGTTCACCGCTTTTAACTACAGTATTTCTTGCTGTTACTATAGATTATTAAAGGTGCTAAAGGTGTACCTCACTCTGAGATGATTGTGATGAATGGTGGGTTATGCATATTTAAAATAAAAAACCCATAGTTAGTTAAATTAAGTTCTGCAATAAGATGTCTGCTAGTGCATGCAGTTGAAGCACTCCCACTTTGCTCCTTCTTACACTAAGTGGAGGGGTAAAAAACATTGAGTTATCTTAGTGTTACATCTGAAGCAACACTTATGGCTTATTTCTACAAACAAACCACAAACAGAAACCAGTGAACAAATTTTGACTTCAGATTGTGGTTTTCAGAGAAGCGAACCACAGATGCTGGTCTGGACGAAATGCCAAGGTAGTTGTTCTGTGGTTTGCTTCCTTGCTTGAGGAAAGGAGAAGCAAATGTGATAATGTGCAATAATAGCTGACACACCCATGTAAAACTGCACAAGTGGTACCCTCCCTGACTGCCATTTGCAGCTTTTTGGAGCCCTCATTATAAACAATCACAGAACCAACAGAGCTCCCATAAATAAACATTCTGTTCAGGTTTCTGTGGTGGTGGAGTTACTAAGTAAAAAGATCATTAATGGAGAGCAGCTGTCCCTGAAGAACAGCTTGCCCCCACTACCATTCTGACCCATGCAATGTGCAGCTGCAGTGAATTTAGAGTATCATTCCACGTTTCCATAGGACAAGATTCCATGGTCTTGCACATCACTTTCCTTTTGCATGGATGAATATTGCACCCTGGAGCAGTTCATGGCTTAAAAGTATATAACACACACATGTCCATGAGTGTGAAATGTACATACAACTCTTCCACATGTGCAAGAACCCTGACTTTCTCACAGTTCCTGATCACATGGAAGATTTCAAACTAATGCTGAACACAGATAAAAGGGGGCATGGCGAGCAGGTGTACTGATAACCAATGGCAGTGACAGCTTGTACAGTCTTGCTCCTTTCTGTGGTGAGGGAATGTGGAGTAGAGGACGTGATTGTTTTGCTTCAAATATATGTTATTTCATGGTTGTTAGATAGGTGTCTTAACAATTCACCATCTATCCCAGTATCGCCAACTCTGACTGACAACAGCTACCCAGCCTCCCAAGAAGAGCTCCTTCTCATTACCTACTACCTGATTGTTTTAACTGCAGGTGTCAGTGTCTGACCCTGGCACCTTATCCATGCAACATAGGCTATGTTCCCTTCCCAATGTAGTGCTTTTTCCCTTTTAGTATTTCATTACACAGAAAGCAGTATCATAGCACTTTAAGCAGTCATTACGTCACCCAAAGAATCCTGGGAACTGCAGTTTGTCAAAGGTGTTGAGAGTTGTTTGGAGACCCCTTTTCCCCTCACAGAGTACCGGGTGGTTTAACAATCAATCCCTCTCCCCAGGGAACTCTGTGATAGAGTTTTGTCATACAGCACCAGTGAAGACATAGCCATTATCCAAAAGCTGATAGTGACATTTGTACTACCAACATTCTGCACAGCTCTCCAAACTACAGTGACCCTACTAACAGAGGAAAGGATACAACAAACTGAGATTGGAATGCAGGGACCATGCAATATTTCTCAAGTAGAATTTATTCCTCGAGAAAAGATACCTCCATTGCACTCAACAAATTAGCACAACTACACATTTGTTGCCAAATAAGCTGATAAAGAGCAAATTCTGTGGGCTCTTCTAGGTTATTTTCCCTTGTATGTTGCCATGAATTTAAGAGTGCAACCTTATGAATATTTTTTTGGCCCACTACATTCATTGGAGCTTACTCCCTAGTGCAACCTAAGTTTCTTTGAAGGCTTTCCTGATGCACCTTTGAAAGCCTCCTTTTCTCCATGAATTTCTAAAACAGCACTAAAGATAGTGTCAACTTTCAAATAAAGGTTTTTCTAACTTTTGGGTATCTGTATGCTTCAGTCTCCATTTCTTTTGTTCTCAAAGCATTGTGAGAACCTCGTTTCCCCTAGCCCATTTGCAATGAAAATGTTGACCTTTTACTCTTTATTTATAAATACCATTTCCCCCAACATTCTTAATAGTTAACTGGTTTTACTAATATTTGCTATATAAATGTTAATTGCTTGTGTTAGTTGTCACCATTATAATGTAAACCATTAGAACTTCAGTAAAAGTGAGAATGTTCTGTCCTATATTGTTCTTGCAGAGAGAGAATCAACTTTCCCTGATGTTTTTGCATTCTTTTTATTGCCATATTTAAGAGCCAAATAGATGAGATCCATGATAAGATATCCAATCTTTTACATTTTTCTAAGAAGCATATATACCAGGGGTCACCAACTACCAAGATACTGTTAAATCTGGCAGTGATCTACCCCCTTTTTTGGGGTTCAGGTCAAAGTTTTTTTTAGGAAGGAGGTAAAATGTTTAGCTTTATTTAGGGGAGCCACAGTTGTTTCTTTGGGGCGAGCCAATGAGCTACCAGTGATCTACCGCAGACGTCCAGTAATCTACCGGTAGATCACAATCTGCCTGTTGGAGATGCCTGATATATACAGTTGAGGTTTAAATGGTAATTGCAGTACTGGGCGTGGTGGTGGATTAACCCTTTTCCTCTAGGCCATTTCCCCTCAAAGCTATTCGTCCCACTGCAATTTACATGTGTAAAATGGCAAGGAGAGAAAGACTAAACTCTTTTACCCCTGGTGTCTGAGTCTCAGTATGAATTGCCACCCTGGCATGGCTTACCAAAAAAAGTAAAGAAATTGGGGGGGGGGGTAACCTGTGTCTGGGCTGCACTACTATAGACTGTAAGTTGCAGCTCATGCTGATAAAACAAACTAAACAAAATGACAAGGAGAATTTTTTTTATCCCATCTTCCTTCCTGACATGCTACTTTTCTGTGTGAATATAAGTTTACCACCAAATAACTATCTTCCTCAAATATTACTCTTTCCAGAGAAGGGAAGTAAATCAAAGATAGAATTTTCTGTCTAAGCTTCTTAAGACCGCTGTACTGAAGAACTCACTTATCCATAACAAAATCGAAAATTCTTTCTAGTAGCACCTTAGAGACCAACTGAGTTTGTTCCTGGTATGAGCTTTCGTGTGCATGCACACTTCTTCAGATACACTGAAACAGAAGTCACCAGATCCTTAAATATAGTGGGGGAGTGGGGAGGGGTATTACTCAGAAGGGTGGTGGGAATGGGTGATAGGCTGATAAGTGTGGAAAACCTGTTGACGACTCTAAACGGCTGCAATTAGTCTTGCAGGGAAGGGGTGAGATGGCTAAAGATGGCTTTGTTATGTATAATGAGATATCTCATTATACATAACAAAGCCATCTTTAGCCATCTCACCCCTTCCCTGCAAGACTAATTGCAGCCGTTTAGAGTCGTCAACAGGTTTTCCACACTTATCAGCCTATCACCCATTCCCACCACCCTTCTGAGTAATACCCCTCCCCACTCCCCCACTATATTTAAGGATCTGGTGACTTCTGTTTCAGTGTATCTGAAGAAGTGTGCATGCACACGAAAGCTCATACCAGGAACAAACTCAGTTGGTCTCTAAGGTGCTACTAGAAAGAATTTTCGATTTTGTTTTGACTATGGCAGACCAACACGGCTACCCACCTGTAACTCACTTATCCATGTCAATTGTGTATGAGGAAAGAGAAAAAGAAGTTATTTAATTATATTAATTGTTTGCTTCCTTTTAGCCTCTCTACATGAAATTCAGGTCAGCATTTAGAGGGTCATTTTCTGTTGGTAGGGAGAGTAGAGGTGGAGCTGCAGAAAAAGCACACCGACAGTACAGACTCACAGAAATCTCAATCTAGTCTCCCAAATTCCTTTTCAGCCTATAGTTAGCCATATAAACAAAACTTAGTACATTCCCATTAGCTAAATTAAATTAATTTGGAAATCCCATGTACTGAGAGAACTAATACAATTGTTATATACTACTGAAATACACATATTCTTATAAGAATATAAGGAGTGGCATGCCATACTTTGGGAAAGCAGCTGACAAACTACAGTGGCATTTCTGAGGATGTGCACATGCTTCTTTGTAGTCACTGCAGGTGGTGGCATTCTGCCACATGTATTTGGGGAAAGAGATACATTCCTGCAGCTCTTTTCTACATTGTTGCAGATGCAATTAATCCCTTTACTGCACTATATTGTATGCATCTAGTGGCCCTGGATAGGCATGTGCATTCCTGGGTGGGAATGTATCAGACACACCATTAATATCAGTGAACACCAGATGCGTATCATGATGCACATCTATAATGGCTGCACACACAAATCTCCCTTGCTGAATCAGGCCATTCATGTGCAGCTTAGCCAATTGCTTCACTGCATTTTTTTTTAATTCAGAAAGGGAACATATAAGAATTGTTTTCCTTCCTTTCACTCATTGTACAGTAATTTCTTTGCACATTATTATTATTATTACAGTGCAACAGAATACAACTAGTAAAAATGAATCTTATTGAGAAGTTTTCGAATGAAATCATAGCTTTATAAATGGTTTGTAATGTTAATAAAAAATGTCTCCCTTTAGAGATCTCTGGACTTTTCTGAGGATGAAAATCTGCGTTTAGCACAAGAATATCAGATGCTTCAGTTATGCTATCTAAATGACAAAAATGAACTTGCAGACTTCTATGATCATAAAGTTAGAGCTGAATCAGGATTAAGAGACCAGCAGCAGGTATGATAATAATGGGCTCAGTTTCTTAATTGCTTATTTTCTATTTGCTAATTATTACTGTTTAATAATGTTTTGAAGTAAGTTGTTAAGTTCTTGGAACATCCTGTGTGATGTCTTCCTTCTTTACATTTTCCATCCTGTACATTTTTACTTCTTTAGTTTAACAAAAGTATTTTTCTATCAAGGATCTTCAAAATCTTATCATTCATTCCGTTTAGTGTTTGCATGCCTTTTTGCATAGATCATGCTCTGCTTTAATGTTTCTATAGAAGTTGCATTTTGTTTAATGCAAGACAAATGACCTGCTCTAACTGAGAGCCATACAAAAAGCGAAAACTAGTATGTGCGGAAAATTCTTCTACATTCATATCCCTTCCTGGATGAAGATTCATGCATGCAAATGAGTGGATTCCCTAGCCTGATGCAACAGCTAAGGCTTTGTTTATTTCTCAGATAATCAGCAATAGTGAGTCACTAGTGCTTTCTGCACCATAGGAAAAAGTGGGTTGGAGGCAGGGTTTCAAGAAGAAAGGTAGAAAGAGACGACAAAGAGGGCACAAGAAAGCTTAAACTACCTGCTACCATTCATTGCTCCTCTACTACTGAAAAAACACATCCTTCCCCCACTGTTTCACAGCTATTCAATGTTGGAGGGCCATCTGTCATGGAGGCTTTAGCTGAGATTCCTGCATTGCAGGGAGTTGGACTAGATGACCCTTGGGTCCCTTCCAACTCTAAGATTCTATGATTCTGTGACCCAGCTTCATAGCCTCACATATATTGTCAAACAATATGGTTCAGTCCGCAGTCAGGTGAGGTATGGTATTCAGAGTGAGTGCTGATTTGTGATGAAATGGTCCTCTGATTACTGTGCATTACACAGAAATCATACTCAGTTCAACACCACAAGAATTTCAAGTACCAGGTGAGGAACCCATCAGAGCACTGCTTTGCTGAGGATTCATAATATCCCACTCACCTAGTAACCTACATCTCATTACACTGAAATGTTGGTATAACTCTGTATTAAGTAGATCAACAAGGGAAGTTCTTTCTGGAAAACAATGGTCGCAACGTTCCAAAATAGTACGTATAAGGAATTTAGAAATCAAATTAAGAAACAGATCTACTCAGATGTGGCAACTTTCTCCTGTTAAAAAGTGAAATTATTATGCAAAGTAATTTGCTTGGAATTATTTCCCCCCTGAAAATTCCCATTATAGACTTGACTTGTTGGCCATCATTGCAGCATTCCAAGAGGCCACATGATGTGCTACACATGCAGTGGAACTACTGTCTCAAAAGCCATCTGTGATGCTGCTTGAGATGTTGTTGGAAAATGAAAGGTCAGAAGCCTCACTGTACACATACAGACTCTTGCTTTTTGCAAGATGAGCCCTCTGGCTCAAGCACCATATAAAGACTTGCTTTGATTTGTTAGGATTGGTGTTCATAATGGGTCCAAGATGCCAAAGGGCTGTCACAGCCTTTAATAAGATCAAATTGCATGTGACTATCACCACTGCATAACTGGGAAAAATCAATGAAAATTGATCAGGAAAGAAACTAAAGATGTAACAGGCCAGAGGTATAAAAAAAAATTAAAAATCTAAAGTGGGAGGTTGTTTAAAATTATCCTTTCTGTGTGCAACTGTATAGGATAATTGGAAGAGGCTGGTGTATGTATCACAAGGTGCATAGTCTATCATTCTATATTAATGCGCTTTATGAGAATCTTGACTGGTTTTGGAAAAATATGAAGAACTGCACTACTAAAAATCGTAAGGAAATTTGTACAGTCTTTGTGTGAACCCTTCTTATGCACCAGAAGGTACATCAACCAAAAAAGCATGGCTATTTAAGGATCCAAGTTGGATAATTACAAAGGTAGCTGAAAAATTCTTTTGATAATGTAATTATACACACAAAAATCAGCACATAAATAATATTTGTACTAATTACAGTAGAACAAGAAAGGAAACTGGTTATATACTGCTCCTATTAAAAGGTGTATTTTTCTTCAGATTTTTGCTAATAAGTGACTTACAACTGCAACAGAAAATCAATTTTGTGGGAGTATCACTGTAATGATTTTTGTAGTTGCTTACTGCACATATACATCACAGTGACATGAATGTTCAGGGAGAAAATCACTCTCATATCCACCCTTTCCCAGATGCACAGAGTTGTCTTCCTTAAAAAATACATGATCAAAATTAGGTTTCAATTTCATTTTGTATGACTCAAGATTTGAATGCTGACATACTCATTTTAGATGGATGGGAGCTCATCTCTACTGTGAAACTCTTTTGTGACTTTATTTGCATTGTTGAAGCTGCATCAGGAATGTTTCTCTTTGTCACATCTCCCTCCATTTTGTTGTGTATGGTTCAGCTTTCTATTGTGCGTAGTCCATGCCTCCCACCGTCATATGCCAGTACAGAGAATGAGGGTCAGGTATAATGTATAAAGCAGCCATTGTAGAAAAACAAGTAGATGAAAGGATATGAGCTGGGGGGTGGGGCAGTTGGAGGAGGGAAGACAAAGATCAGGCTATGAACAAAGAGAAAGGCAGTTGGAATGGTGAGACAAGAAATAGTGAAGAAAATATTCCAATTCTAGTCTTGGTTGTAATGATTACAGGGATACTAATATTGTATGGCACACATTTCATATGAATTTTCTTTTTGCTCAAAGTCTTCTCTTCAGCTTTTTTCCGAGTGGTGGCCATAGTATTGCAGCAGAACATATGTAGGGTCAATTCATGCTGAATAGTTATTAGAAACCATGATAACAGAAGTCATTACACTGCAGTTCAGTTTTGATAGTAAAATTTCTGCAACATTATCACAAATCTTCATGCATTAGTGCAATGATCCTTACTGTAGTTTCATATTAGAATCAAAAGACTGCACTGGCATTCTTGATACAAAAAGTACTGCAGATCAAGAGAACATCTCAAGCTTTTTCATACAACAAAATTTAGTTTCACTTAAAAATGCCTATTCAAAGCTCTCTTATTAAATCTTGCCCATTTTTCATCTACCTTTCTCTACCTCTGCTTGTTAACTGAACTGTATTTATATAATAATCTAGCCAAGAAACCCACAGTTACCTCTAATGGCACTATGCAATGTATTCATTGCAGTATTAATCAGTGCTGAGTCTGTTTTCCATCACTTTTTGTTCTTTTGTTTAGTGCTACTGTATACACTAAAAGTTTATTATACCCCAAAACATCCTTTATTCTCTTTCAATAAAGAAATGCTCTAGCAATTAACACCAGAATATAGTGAATTAAACAGAAGAAGTGCTGTAGACCAGAGGTAGGCAACCTAAGGGCCACGGGCCGGATGAGGCCCAATCGCCTTCTAAATTCGGCCCTTGGACAGTCCTGGAATCAGCGTGTTTTTACATGAGAATGTGTTCTTTTATTTAAAATGCACCTCTGGGTTATTTGTGGGGCATAGGATTTGTTCAACCCCCCCCCCCCCAAAAAAAAATAATCTGTCCCACCACGTGGTCTGAGGGACAGTGGACCGGCCCACGACTGAAAAAGGTTGCTGACCCCTGCTCATTCTAGACAATAGAGTATTGCTTATGTTATTCTGATCCACACTTCCATTTGGCATGGATCTCTCCCCACCCACTGCTTTCTCCAGGAAAACCCACTGTTAACTGCTGCATCAAACCAAATATCAATAAGCTTTTCTGCAGATTGATATTTTCCCCATTCAGTGGTTTCTCCAGGAAAAGTGGCAGGACAGAAGTAAAACCTATTGGACCCATGCTTAGAAGTCACAGACTAAACTGAATAAACCACAGAACAAAGGGGAGTATGGACAGAGGGAGAGCTAGCTGTCCACTCGGGGGTGGGTGAGTGTCCCAGGGGGGCAGGGCAGTGATGTCACCCCCCTCAGGGATTACACCTAGGGTGGGCCGCACCCCCTGCACCCCCTTCCTTCGCCAGTGAGTGTGGATGAGCCCAGAGAGATCCCTGTGTCCCTACATTCGATATGTGCACCCGGGGTGGGACTAGCTGCCCATGGGGGCAGGACGAGTGTCCCAGGGGGGGGCGATGTCACCCCCCTCAGGGAAGACATCCGGGCCACCGCCAGTGAGTGTGGATGAGCCCAGAGAGATCCCTGTGTCCCTACATCCGGTATGGGCAGAGAAACGAGGAGGCATGGTAATATTGCCAGATTAAAATAGTCTAAACAGCAGCCTTCTTGAGTGCTGTTAAAAGGTTTAAAATAGGTACGACAAAATACTCCTGAATCTGAGTTTCCCTTGTATCAACCCATCTTTAAAAATATGATTGAAATTGACTGGCTTAGAGGTTATCTATAGAAACAAATATTTTAATAGAATGTTGGCTGTTTTTGAAAAGAGATACCAGGTGGTGACTTTGTATTTTTGCTTATTTACAGTATTTCCAATACTTACAAACCACTTTTCAAACAGTAAAACATCCCAAGTGGTTTGTATGTATTTTATTGAAAATTTCTTAAACTGTGGCAATGATCAAAGTAGGAAAGATAATTTACAGTGCAATCTTATGCATGTCTTTGCAGAAATAAGTCCCATTTAATTCAATAAGACTTACTCCCAGGTAAATATGCATGTCTTTAGAGCCTTTAGGAGTGTAGGGAAACTGCTAAGCATCATGACATGCACAACTCTGAAAAAAGTAATTATATATTAATCCGGAGAACACTTGGTCCCTTTCCCACTTATTTTCTACAAATATATTCCTTTGAACATTTGGCTTTTGTAAAAGACACTTTCTTGTGAGCATTTCAAGGGAGAAGTATTAATATAGAGTGGTCTTTGAAGTTTTGAAAAAAGGTAGGTAACACCCTTAATTTGTTGCACATGTAGAATGCAAAGAAGGGTTGAATAAACCAAAATTCACCTTCATTCCACTTTTTATACAGAAAAGAATTTATCTTAATACTCTGACTCTTGCATGATTGCACAGATGAATCCAAACTTAATAATTGCATCCTGTGATCCTTGACTGTATTAGAAAAGAAACTCTGCTTGAGCCATCTCCCACTACTGTCACACACACACACACACACACACACACACACACACACACACACAAATACACATTAATCTAAAATTTATGGCCAACTACTGCTACCATTTGAGTTGGGTTACAACAATTTATGCAACAGCCTACTATTTCGCCATATTATAGTGTTATTCTGTTTTCTCACAACATTTCCTTTAAAATCCTGTTCATGCCAGGTTATCACATGTGATCTTTACTCTTCCCCTCAGTAAGGCTGCTGACATAAATTCAGTTATTCGCCTGTATTGCACCAACAACACAGGCTTCTTCAAGCATTTAGAATCTGTATCTATCGAGAATACATGACACTGTGTGACCCATCTTCATCCCTGACCTTCTCGTACTGAGTGGCACAATCAGGGCTCCTAATTGCAGAGCAAAGTAGAAGTGCATTCATTTGTGCACTCCTGCAATCTCCTTTCAAATTTTCTTCCTCAATATGGAAAAGCTGGGGTGGATGGAGTAGCTATTACGATCCTGTGCCCTCACTGCAATTATAGATTCCAAATGCCTGAAGAGGTCTTAAATCAGATTCTTTCAATCCCAGTTTGTTTCCAGTTTGTTGTTTTCAAACATATTTCCTTGGTGCTTTCAAACTTATGTTTTAAAACTTAAGTTTGAAAATGTGAGATTTATGAATTTGGAACTTTCAACTAAATTTCTATCGGCATACTCAGACTTGTAATATGTTATGGGAGGCCATACAAAAGCATTTTAGGAGCCACAATCAAACCACAAGCCTTTCTTTGGCAGCCCATGATTTAAATGAGGAAGTGATGAAGTGAAAAGTAAAACACCATTAGGGGTATTTATCATATTTGCTGTGCTTTAAGGACACTATTTTGACCTGTCAGAAGGATATAGGTAAAGTCATGGCATCTTTTCACGATCTGTGCTTGTTAGAAATTTTGGAATGTACTTTCTGTCAGGACACATATATCTCGGGAGTGTAGAACCATATGGATAGTTCTCAGATGAGATTGAGGACTGATATTTTAAAACTGTTGGAATATATAAAAATATGCTGTTCTAGTCAGCTTCTGATTAAAATATACACTTGACTGGAGAAGTTGCTCTGAAACGGATAGTCATATGGCTCTTACAACTGTAGAAAACCTTACATACAATTCTTACTTGATTGACAGGCAGAGTTTCATAGATGATGATGGCGACATGGTCTGAAGACTACATGATGATAGTATGGTTTCCCAACGTGATTTTAGATATATTGCTTCCCAAATGATGGAGAAAGTGTGTGCTGGAGTAAATAGGTTGTGTTAAAAGCAGCTGTTAGATATTATAGGGAAGGGCCGTAGTTCAGCAGCAGAGCTCATGATTTGTATGCAGAAGTTCCCAGGGTCAGTTTCTGGCTGCATCTTCAAGGAGGGCCTATAAAGACTCCTATCTGTAACCCTGGAGAACCACTGCCAGTCAGCATAGATAGATAAGTGAGCTAGATGGGCCGTGGTCTGATTTGGTATGTTTCTATTAACCTGTGTTCTTAATTATAATTTATTTAATGGGGGATTACAGGATGTAAGATTTTTATTCTTAATCCAGCCTCTTTCAGTTCAGTGAATGTTTGGGGGAGGATATTTCCAGCGTAAGAGAGGGATGAAAGAGATGGATTGGGGGGGGGGGGAAGAGTGGCAAAGTGGTCTAAAGAAAGAGAACATTAATGATTGAATAAACAACAAATCAGTCAATTTCCAGGTATATAACTGTTAAATTGCCTCTGGGCTCCTTTAGGAGAAGGGTAGGGCATAAACTGAATGAAATGATAATTTGCATCCTGATCCTAAACATACTAAAAAGGTAAAGGCACCCCTGACCATTAGGTCCAGTCACGGACGACTCTGGGGTTGTGGCGCTCATCTCGCTTTACTGGCCGAGGGAGCTGGCATACAGCTTCCGGGTCACATACTACAGGCATGCAATTCCCTTTGGATTCCATGGATATCATCTCTCGTGTTTAGAATTAGGACATTGGAGGAATGGAAAAGGGCAGGGACTTACCAGTACTACTCAACCTCCCTCTCATGGTGTCACTTAGTACTACAGTAAAGTATATTTTTACTGCTGTAGGAGAAAATCTTGAGTTTATATGCAAATAAATTTTATATCCTTTTCTGATGTTCTCTACATTTTTTACAAATAGATTTGTTTGTATCACTTGTCTATCTAAAAGTACATATGTGTGAGACAAGCTATCTGTTTGTCTTTTGATAAGCATAAAGAGATTACATCCCTTTTACACAGGCATTTGAAACTAAGCAAAATATCTAACTTTCTTCTTCTTCTTTGCCCTCCCTTTTCTTTCCTTTTAATAGCCTGTCTTGGTTCTCTAGTTATAGCGCAGATGCACCTAAAGTTTGCTAGAAACATTTGCCATTAGCCTCCTTTAAAAAAAATTAAATTCGAGGATAATCCTACCTCCAGAGCTTATTCTGTTCCTGGCCATTGACTGTGACAGTGAAAGGCTCATCTGAAAGCACTGGAACGTCCCATCTAAAAGCATAAAACATATTACATTTCATGAAAAAGCTAATTCAGATTGTTTAATTCTGGTAATATTGCCTCTGTCACCTTCAAAATCAAAATGTTCTTTCCTGTTATTATAAAGAAAACAACCAAATTGCTTAAAAACCCATTTGAATACACAGCTGCCTTATGTTGCATACTAATTTGATTAAAACGTTTGTGCCTCACCAGCATTTTATATAAAATACACTGGTAAATCTAACAAAATGCATTCGGATATCCCCCCCCCCTCCCAATTTATAGGGCAAAACAAAACAGAGTGGCCAAGAAATACCCCTGGACAGAGCAAAACCATGTTGCATTAATGGAAGATACTAAACTGGTTTTCTTGCTGTATTTGTTTGCTCACAGCTATGGGCATTGTGCCAACCTCATTGAAAATAACTGCATTAGTCAAGTGTATCGAAATTATTACAACACAGAGTCCATCTCAGCTATTGCTGTTGAAACATTTTGTGAGTCTTCACTAGAAGACATTTGTTTGAAGAGTAAGCTTTGCATAAATTCAAGTCTACTTTGATTTTCCACAATTTTGAAACTATTGTCTTTCCTTCAGCTTTATTGCTTGCTTCAGCTTTTTCTTTTTTAAAAACATAACTATAATACCTTGGAGTAGGTTTCATAGTAAATATTTTTTTTCTTTCTCCTCTTAATATTGTGCATGGAGACATAAATAGATACTCTGTTTCAAGGCAATTTACCTGCATGGTCAGAAAGCCAGTCTTAGTAACAGGAGAATACACTTAGTAACAGGAGTGTAACCTAAATTTTAGTACGTAGCATTTAGTGAAGTGTCATAAGATGCCAATAGACCTGCATTTCCTGCATTTCAGAAATATTCTATGTGATTTTGACAAAACACAGCCCTTCTCAGTATACTTATTGCATGGATAAATCACACTCTTGTGATTCGGGCCAATTTTGGATATAGTCCAGTCATTTATTGTTGCTTGAAGCTCTTATTTTTACAGTCTCAGGGATGCCCAAATATACAAGGTTTATGAAGTCTCTGCTGTGTCATTATACATGGCTATGTAACTTCTGTTTTTTAAAATTATGTAAACTTGGTTTAGGGGCAGTTCAGACATTACTTGGCCAGCAGAATTCTACTAAAGGTGAAACCAATCAAAAGTGAGCCTTAAATTTATAAGCTCCTTTTCTTACTTGGTACTACTTTCCTATCTCCATCCTGCAGTGACCCAAAAGCTGTCTGGCGAGACAGTCCGCAGGCAGGTAGGGTCTCAGCCTGCATACCAGATGGAGCTGGTAGACAGATGCACTGGACACAGAATTGATCTGCACCTCCAAAGACAGCTGCGAGTCCAAAATGACTCCCAGGCTGCACAGCTGCTCCTTCAGGGGCACAGTTGCCCCATTCAGGACCAGGGAGGCCCCCACCCACCCCCTATCCCCCCAAAACACTACTTTTGTCTTCTCAGGATTCAACCTCAATCTGCTAGCTGCCATCCATCCTCCAACCACCTCCAGGCACTCTCATAGGACCTTCACCGCCTTCACTGGTTCCAATTTAAAAGAAAGGTAGAGCTGGGTACCATCCGCATACTGATGAACACCCAGCCCAAACTCCCTGATGATCTCTCCCAGTGGCTTCATGTAGATGTAGATCTCTTAGTGGCCTTTGATACCATCGACCATAACATATTTCTGGACACGGCCACTGTGTAAGAATGCCCCCAGCTCCTCTAGATGGTCCAGAAGGATGTTATGGTTGATGGTATCAAAGGCCACTGAGAGATCCAGCAGAACTAGGACCAATCACAAGTGCAGGAGGATTTGTTGGTAGTGCAAATAAGCACTCTGAAAAAAACTTTGCTAAATAAATCCTGTTTCTATCAAGTACTGATCATGGTAATACGGTAGTAGTTCTTCTGTTTCTATATTTTAGAACTGCTATAAAAGCCAAATATCTATACTTCAGTATAATAAATTAAAAACTGAAATACAGAGAATACTGTTTGTTGTTGTTTAGTTGTATAGTCAAGGCCGACTCTTCGTGACCCCATGGACCAGAGCACGCCAGGCACTCCTGTCTTCCACTGCCTCCCACAGTTTGGTCAGACTCATGTTGGTAGCTTTGAGAACACTGTCCAACCATCTCATCCTCTGTCGTCCCCTTCTCCTTGTGCCCTCCATCTTTCCCAACATCAGGGTCTTTTCCAGGGAGTCTTCTCTTCTCATGAGGTGGCCAAAGTATTAGAGCCTCAGCTTCAGGATCTGTCCTTCCAGTGAGCATTCAGGGCCGGTTTCCTTCAGAATGGATAGGTTTGATCTTCTTGCAGTTCATGGGACTCTCAAGAGTCTCCTCCAGCACCATAATTCAAAAGCATCAATTCTTCGGCAATCAGCCTTCTTTATGGTTCAGCTCTCACTTCCATACATCACTACTGGGAAAACCATAGTTTTAACTATATGGACCTTTGTCGGCAAGGTGCTTCTCTGCTTTTTAAGATGCTGTCTAGGTTTGTCATTGCTTTTCTCCCAAGAAGCAGGCGTCCTTTAATTTTGTGACTGCTGTCACCATCTGCAGTAATCATGGAGCCAAAGAAAGTAAAATCTCTCACTGCCTCCATTTCTTCTTCTTCTATTTGCCAGGAGGTGATGGGACCAGTGGCCATGATCTTAGTTTTTTTATGTTGAGCTTCAGACCTTATTTTGTGCTCTCCTCTTTCACCCTCATTAAGAGGTTCTTTAATTCCTCCTCACTTTCTGCCATCAAAGTTGTGCCATCTGCGTATCTGAGGTTGTTGATATTTCTTCCGGCAATCTTAATTCCAGCTTGGGATTCATCCAGTCCACCCTTTCGCATGATGAATTCTGCATATAAGTTAAATAAGCAGGGAGACAATATACAGCCTTGTTGTAATCCTTTCCCAATTTTGAACCAATCAGTTGTTCCATATCCAGTTCTAACTGTAGCTTCTTGTCCCACATAGAGATTTCTCAGGAGACAAATGAGGTGATCAGGCACTCCCATTTCTTTAAGAACTTGCCATAGTTTGCTGTGGTCAACACAGTCAAAGACTTTTACGTTGTCAATGAAGCAAAAGTAGATGTTTTTCTGGAGCTCTCTATCTTTCTCCATAATCCAGCGCATGTTAGCAATTTGGTCTCTGGTTCTTCTGCCCCTTCGAAATCCAGCTTGCACTTCTGGGAGTTCTCAGTCCACATACTGCTTAAGCCTGCCTTGTAGAATTTTAAGCATAACCTTGCTTAAAATCCACCTGGAACAGGAACCAGCAAGCCACTTCAGTATCCCTGCCAAGAAAACTCCATGGACAAAAACAATGGAGAATACTAAGAGATCATAAAATTTAACTCAATGTTATTATTTTATTTTTGTGATTATAAGTTGCTTTAAACTGATTTTAATATTGTTTTTAATGCTGTCAGCTGCCCTGGAACCTTAATGGTGAAGGGCAGGTAATTAATAGTAATGATAAT
This sequence comes from Lacerta agilis, assembly GCF_009819535.1. Taxonomy (NCBI): domain Eukaryota; kingdom Metazoa; phylum Chordata; class Lepidosauria; order Squamata; family Lacertidae; genus Lacerta; species Lacerta agilis. The sequence goes on along the minus strand of NC_046318.1, from coordinate 46,229,616 downwards.
AATAATAGTTTAATTCTTCTAAAGGGAAAAATCAGTATATTCCAATATAGTATAGGCATGGGGGGAAGTAAAAACAAATCACATGCATGTCTTCTTTTAATTTAATTTAATTTAATTTAATTTATTTTTGCTGAAAACACAGTATCATAACATTGTCCTATTTGGTCATGCTCAAGCTAATCATGTCTAAAAATTTCCCAGTGGGGATGAGCTTGTTCACTTCCTGTCTTGCAAGATTATCAACTAAAACTCAGTCATATATGCCCATAGTCTGATCACTGCAGTCCACCATAGCCATCCTCTCCTGCAGTGAGACCACAGCAGTCTGTGATATACCCATGAGATTCTGTGTCAGGAACCCATCACTTCTTGTGTCATCTTCCAAGACTTGTTCAATTGTTTAAACATTAAATTATACCAAATGCTGTTTGCAAAAGCTCTCTTTCCTTTCCCTCCTCTCTCCTTTGTTTGCAAGGAACTGGTTTGTCATACTGAAATAGAGTTTATGTGCAGTAACAGCCTAATAACCCAGCAACTTTAGTCACTTATTAAAGTCAAGCATGTGTCTTTGTTTCATGTTGCTAATGATGTGGAACCATAGAGGCCCAAGTATATTTCGCCTGGACGGTGTAGAAGCGAATGCTGAGAGCTCATTACTTGGCTCCCCATTGGAATCCTGCAGGCTTCTGCTCATTGAGGAGACTGTGGGGGCTTTGACAGAATTATTATACTGAATATTTTTAGACTCATTAACTATATCACCAAAGCAAAACATCTCTTCCTTAGATGCAAATGGTCGCAGATTCTGTAGCTTTGCTTTACTTATTGCGGGGGGGGGGGGAAGGATGATGCTTGAAAACAAGTTAAGGAAAGGACTTTCATGCTTGAATTTTTGAATTTGTGACATGTATTCAGCATGCCTTAGCCCCATTCAACTTATTTGAGCCATCAATATGTAACATCCTCATTAAAAGATGTCCACATTTGATTTCAGAGATATGCAACACAGTCCTATGCATATCTGAGAAGTAAAGCCCATTGAGTTCCATGGGACTTACTCCCAATTAAATATAAAGGATTGCAGCTCTAAGCAAAACATGGGAGTGTATTTAATTGCCAGTGTACTGGAAGATGCAAAGATCACCACTGTCAAAGCCTCAATTCTTCAACATCAAGTTTGTTGGATTGTTCATGCTGTTCGAATGCCTGATTATCGTCTTCCAAAGCAACTACTCTATTCTGAACTTAAAAATGGAAAGCGTAATGCTGGTGGTCAACAAATGAGGTTTAAAGACACTCTCAAGGCAAATCTTTAAAAATGTAGTAGAAACACCAACAATTGGGAAACACTGGCCTTCGAGTGCTCCAGCTAGAGAAGAGCCTTCACCAAAGGTGCCATGGACTTTGAAGACGCTCAGACTCAGGGCTAAAGGGATAAATGTGCTAAGAGGAAGGCACATTTGGCAAACCCTCACCATGATCAACTCCTGCCCGGAAACCTATGTCCCCACTTGAAGGATGTGTGGGTCCAGAATTGGCCTCCACACTCACTTATGGACTCACTGTTAAGACTGTGTTCATGAAAGACAATCTTACTCGGCTACGAGTGATCGCCAAAGTAAAGGAGCATTTAGTAAATGAGAGAGTAGGTCTTAAAATTATACCAGTATATTTCAATTCAAAATTAATAAACAGTATTATAATCTGCTAAAACAATTAGAGATGTTTGATTTACAGGTTGATCCTCTGGTTGTCTACTCAGAAGTCAGTACCACTGAATTCAGTGAGGCTTTCTTCCAGTTTCATATCCAGGACTGTCAGCACTAATCATTCAAAAGAAAAGTAATTTCAAGTCCATACATTATAGCTTTTTCTTTTTGTCTAACTATTCTAGCATAAGCATTATACAGTTTAAAACACATACTTCTCATAGCTACAAACTCTATTCCAGTAAGTGGTTAAAAGATGAGAACAGCATCAAATATTGGCCTTAATTCCTAATTGTAATTATTTATATAAACAGTCTTTAAACCTACTTTACTATAGCTCTTTCTGATTTAACATGGACTTGAAGAAACGATTATGAATACCCTGAAATTATTTCTTAAGAAGAAAAACAAGACCATACATTTATGGCTCGGTTTGTTTTACAGGTTTACTCTGAACTGTTTAGTATTGGATATTTGTATATTTTGTTGATTTGGTAGAAATATTTCCATATTGTTTTTGCAGATTGTTTTTATATACAGTGCTATGCAGGCTTTCTATATATGTCCTGAATAAGTGTAGGAATTCATTTCAAATGCAGAGAGAGAGAGAGAGAGAGAGAGAGAGAGAGAGAGAGAGAGAGAAAGAAAGAAATATTGTATCTTTTAGCCATCCTATCATGAATGATTGTACCAGATTTCCGTTGCTCAGATGAAACTGCAGCTGTTTTGATAAGGAGGAAGCACATTGCTATATTTGTGGTTCACTTGTTGCGCTAGCTTTCTTTGACAATGGTGACAGTGCCTCTATACATCAAGAAATTGTTCTCCCTTTTGTCAGGGGTCCTAGAGGGAATACTTTATATTGGAATCATGTTTCCCTTTGAGATTTTGGCATTTATACAGCAGTTCTGATCAGGAGCCCATTGTCAAACAGCTCTTGTAAAATATTAAAATAAAGAGTTGAAAACCTGTCAGATAAAAAAAAATTGAATTGAACTATGTGCTTTAATCAGATGAGGGCCACGTCTGTGTTTTCCCAATGAGCCAGCAATTTAATCCATAATGGATGCAAAAACATATTTTTAGTTTACTAAACATATTTTTCCATATTAGGAGCATTGGGGTGGGGATAGTATGCGCAACAATATCAACACATATTATATCAATGATGTTTTCTGTCAAAATGCCGAATGCCTGTTAAAGGAGCCTCAATGAAGCCCCTGCTTGAGTGCAAACGTGTCATCAGGGAAGGATCTGCAGTCTTAGGTGGGGTTGGATTTAAGGGCTCATCCAACAAGTAGTAGAGGGGAAGTAGACATAGACAAGACTAGTCTGATAATTCAGATTAGGGGATCAATAACCTGGAGGTTTGTTCCTTGCCAGGTCTGGAGTCTGCCTGGGCTGAATTCTGTTTCCACCTGTTGTTGTTGTTCAGTCGTTCAGTCGTGTCCGACTCTTCGTGACCCCATGGACCAGAGCACGCCAGGCACGCCTATCCTTCACTGCCTCTCGCAGTTTGGCCAATATTTCCATATGTTTTTGCAGATAGTTTTTATATACAGTGCTATGCAGGCTTTTTACATATGTTTCCACCTAAGATACTTTATTTTTTTCCTGAGGCATAAGCTGCAGAAGGGCTGTGATGCCTCTTGTGGCCTCTGAGGCTAACATAGTGACCCAGGAAAGTAAAATAGGAGCCTATGTTGCCTTCCTATGTCACTATGCTATCCTTATACTGAACCAGATTATTTGTCCACCTTAAGCATCACCTACACTAACTTGCAGCATCTCTCCAAAGTGTTCCTTGTTTAGGGAAGCTTTTAATGTGTGATCTTTTCATGTATTTGATTTTTGTTGGAAGCCGCCCAGAGTGGCTGGGGAAATCCAGCCAGATGGGCGGGGTACAAATTATTATTATTATTATTATTATTATTATTATTATTATTATTCAGTGGTATTTCCCAGCAGTACCTGGAGATGTTGGGTATTGAACCTGGCATGGGTGCCACTACTAGGCATGGGCTATCCTACCCCTAAGAGCAGTGAAAGTAGGAATGGACTTTTGGAAACAATGGGAATTGTGATCCTTTCATGTTCTTCTTCCTCCTCACCTGCAGAAAACTCCTGTGCCACAGCTCCTTCTGTGCATTAGGATGTTAGGTAGCTAGTATGCAATTTAACACTTTAGTTTGATATGACTGAAATTATTTCATTTCATCAATATATCTCCTGGTTTTGCTGATACCCATTTTGCCTTGGATAGTTCAAGCAGTTGCCAACCACTACTGTTGCCAAGTTGCAAACCAGGGGAGGAGGTTGTATCTTTAAAAGTATGCTGCAGTCGCTTCAGAAGTGTACACTACACTTTCACTGTGGTTGAAAGACAGAGAGATTAGTCAGGAAGGTCAGTTAAAGAAACAGCTGTGTCTGGCTTGCCTGATATATACTCATTGCTTGTAGAGAGACATCTAGAGGCCTTCACAGGGCAATTGTCATCTGCTTGTGATTTCACAAGCCACTAGATGTCTCTGCACAACTGAGGGCGCCAAATGGGGGGGGGGGACTTATCTGCACTGTTTCATTGATTGACCTTTCTCCCTTTATGATCATTACTGGACAGGAGAAGGTACAGCACATGTGTCTGCAGTGACCAAGGAGCCACAATCCTCCTTCCAGCTGCAATTTAGCAATCCCACCAACTACTGAAGTCTTTAAAAACTCACTTGAATTTGATTAAGCTTCCTGCATAGGTGAAGTAGGGAAGAGAAGAGCAATAAATTGGAAACCACAAATGCCAACTGAAAAGTCTGAATAGACATACATCAGTCACCCCCAGAATGTTTGTGGACATAGAAGTACCTCCAACCCCCTAGGTTTTAAAGACAGGTTGGGGTAGTGAAAGCCAAACCAGAGAGGACAGCGTAAAATATTGGCTGGCATAGTCACTGTCATGAAAGTTTAGAGTCACACCAGAACAGTTATGAGAGTGACAAGCATATGAAGTCATCCAGAGCAGTTTTTGGACCATGACACAATCTACCAATCTAGCTGCATAGGCAATCCACAAAAATAAAACCAAGCTTTAACCATCTACAGTTCTGTGGCAGTGCTGCTCCTCACACCCCCAGTGTTATTAATTTTATGCAATCACATATGAGCATTCTCAAAACATTTGTTCTTATTCCTGACCATTTTAAAGCTCTTTCATTTTGTCACCATCTTTCCTCTGAGAATGTATCTACAATAATGGAGATAGGTATAAAATGAAAGAAGAATTAAGATTAAAATTGTGATTTAAAAACCCCCCAAAACTTTAGACTTACTTACTTTTCAGTGTTGTGTTGTGTTGTGTTGTTAAATAGAACTTGTCAGAAGGGAAATAAATGGGGAACATAATTCCACAACAAGCAACTGTTTAGCCAGTGTGGTGTAGTGGTTAGAGTGCTGGACTTGGACATGGCCCTACTTGGCCATGAAACTCACTGGGTGACCTTGGGCCAGTCACAGCCTCTCAGCCAAAGCTACCTATAACCGGCCTGATGTCTGGGGGGTATAGGGCAGTATTAATATAATATAATATAATATAATATAATATAATATAATATAATACCTCACAGGGCCCTTGTGAAAATAAAATGGGGAGAACGAGAACCATGTACCTTCAGCTCCTGGAAAAGTGGGGTATAAATATAATGAATAAACTGTTTGGTTATATTCAACCAATGAACAGGACTAGCTCCTGCTCATTTTTCAGATTTATCTATAGGTTTTGGAACCAAAATGCCAGGAAACAATGCTCTTACAGGGCTATCTGAGGAAAACTTTTGGAACATCTCATGAGGAAATGCTTAGTGTTTGTTTGTTTTTTATTCAAGGAACTGCGGCCATCTAGAGGATCCAACAGGTTTTTCTGCTGTTGTCCTTAGAAACACTCCCAAGGTGTCTCTGGGTTTTTGAAATCAAGAGGCAGCTCCCTAAACAGAAACATTCTCCTCAGATTTTTGTGAGTTGGGAGTGGGGAAATCCTCAGCTGAAAGACAGCTCCTTTGTTTCTGCCCACACATACCTCTCATGCCCCTTGAATTTCTGGGGTGAGGTGGGTCTAACTTCTTCACAGAAGAAAATTCTGGACCTCTGTTTCCTCCTCAGATGGCGCAGCTCACCCTTCTGTTAGGTGGGGGGAGGGGGAGCCTGACAAAGTTAAGCTCTTGATGTTACAAAGCACAACAGCTAAAATGCCAAGGTTGCAGGTTCAATCCCTGTCTGGGACAGCTGCATATTCCTGCACGGCAGGGGGTTGGACTGGAAGATTATCAGGGTCGCTTCCAACTCTATGATTCTGTAATTCATATTGTACCAACACGGGTTGTCTTTGATTAGTTCAAAGAGACCCTTTGTCTTACAATTTGTAAAAACACACACAAAAACCAACGTTTCTTGTCTGCAAGAGGGTGAGGAAGCCCTTGCTCACCTCAGAAAAATGGATTCTGGTGGTCAGAGGGTGTGCTGTCTGAAGTGCCTTGTTGTCATGCCTTGCGGGGGGTGTCCAGAGGTTGGGATTTCAATGGCGGGGGCAAGTCTCATCTGCACAAAAATGAAGCCTTTAATTGTGCATAGTGATATAATATGCTTAGCTGGAGGCTGCTGCTAAGGATAGTACAGATTTGTTGTTTGGTGTGAGCAGCAGTGCAGCTAGGTAATTTTAGGCCCTGTGTTGGATAGTGTCATGAGAGGGGCCCCTTTAGACCGCCATGTGTATACAACTAACATTTATCTCCTCCTGCTGCTCCCCTATCACCCATTGCTTTACAATAGCTTCTACAATCCTGATTATGTTAAAACAAAAACAAAAGGTATTTACCAGCTCTGATTAAAAATAATAATAATCTGAGTATGCAAAGTTTTCACATTTTGAACTCAATTAAATCCTAGCTCCACTATGCTTACAAGAACAAAATGGGCTTGCTTCTGCTGTGCTGATACTAAACACATTTAGTTGAAAATAAACACCATTTATGGCCGGGGGGGGGGTATATTCCTGAAGTAAAATGAATAATAAAATGAACATATGTAATCATATAAAATTCTGGACAGCTGTCCCCTGATTAATAAGAAAGAAAGGATTCTGCAGCAGCCAGAGTTGGCCCCAGAGGACACCAGTATCCTCATGCCAACCTAGAAGCTGATGCCAGACCTGTTGCCACTGCCCCCATCATCTGTTGCTCTCTGGAAGTAATTTGGGAAGCCCTTCAGTCCTAGCTGCCCGCTGGACATGAGCAAACTCTCTTATTGTTAGGCCTCTTAATGTGAACTGCTAAATGAATTGCTTAATAGGAGTATAGTGCTATTGGATATTATTAACAGATCTGTTGGTATGTTTCATGCTCATTTAAACCTTTTATACGTTGAAATGTCTGCGGTATATTATAGTGTATTGCTTTCATTTGTCATGGCTTTGGTGTTTGTTGTACTCAAGTTATCATCTGTGAACTGCTTTGAGCACAATGTATTTGTAGAAAACGTGGTAGATAAATAAAATTTGACTGTAATCAAATAATTCAATTTTATACTTCGTAATACATTTTGTAAAGTGTACCTTAGATTCAGCTACACATATTTGCGAAATTCATTTTAGCTACATGATGGACAAGGAACAGAACAACAGGGGAAAAGAAAATAGATAAGTATGTGGCAGAGGATTACCAATATACTTCAGTGTGAAGTGCTGGGTACTTAGAAATATTGTAGGAAAGCTTCTTGGTTGATATCTGTGCATGTGTGAGTAGTGAAGGAAATAGTTGGACTGTGGATTTTCAGCAACAATTAACCATGTAATAATATATATAGCTGTTTAAATCTATACTTTCAATCTTGAACCCTTATCAGTTGAAGTCTTATCAACTGAAACAAATAGCTGCTATGGTCTGCATGTTTTAACTGAATGCTATAAATTCACTGACTAACAGTGCAACCCAAAGCATGGCTCACTGGGATTACTCCCAAGTAACAGACCAATCAACCCCCCAAGTAATTAACCCCCGAGTGGTGGTGTCCCTCTGCCCAGTTTCATTGGGCTACACCAGATTTTGCCTGCAGGGAGCTTCAACTGCCCCAAAGGTCCCTGCAGAGCCTGCTGAAAGTATGGGAAAGTGGAAACTAATGCCTATGGCATCCCCATCAGTGGTGACCAGCAGAACCCCCCATGGGGTATTTTCTGGCGAGGAGTGCAGCTGGTCCGGATGACCGTAAGGCATTCCATCCATTGGTGATGTGCCCAATCCAAGTCTCTCAGTTGCACCAACATGGAGCTCATGCACAAAATATGGGACACACACACACACCCCTTCCTTGCACCGTGGCCAGCATAAGTAGTGATGGTTCAGATGTGGCTGTGACTCTGCCAATTCCACCCTGCTGCTCCCAGCCAAAAATTAGGATTGCTTCCTAATAGGGTATAGGGATGCATCCTAAAGCTTCGTTGACATGTATAATATTGATAACTTCTTAAAATACAACCCTAGTCAACAACTAGAAGGCCACACCTTGAAAGGATAGGAAGGATGGTGGGCCAAATCTCCAAATTCCATTCCCTCAAATACTGCCAAACCCTATTGCTATGTTCCTCCACACCCATTTTTTCCTCTTGTTTCAATGTGACAGCAAAACTTTTCCCTTTAGAACACAGACTTGGCCCAAGGGCCTCGTTGGTAATTACTAGTTGGTAATCCTCAAGGATTACTAGTTGGTAATCCTTGAAATACAGTATTGTAATAAAAAGTACAACATGACTTCCTTTCATATCATTTTATTTTATTCATCTAACTAAAAACAATAAATGTGCTTGTTGTTTGTTTGTTCTTTATTGTTTTATTTGTCCCTAGATTATGACTATACTGTATTAGGCAGGATTTACCTAACCAGCCTTGTCAATGGAAGCCTTACCCAAGGACTTCTTCTTGCACAATGGGGCTTTCCCTCTTCTCTTTCTGTGTGCACCCCTACCCTGAAATTGTCTCTGGGAGGTCCGGAGAACCCCTGAACAGCATGAGTGAAGGGGAAAGGCAGTATTTTTCCATCTGGCAAGCTGAAATGCTTGTGCAGATGGAATAGTTGTAAGAACATGGCATTGAATTCAACCCAATACGTTTTTAGAAATTTATATTAGGAATTGCATTCACCTAGAAACCAAAATATGACTGGTTACGATTCCAGCAAGCTGATATTATATATAACCGGAAACTCTATCACTATGGATTTATTTAGCTTTAAAATAAGAGTTTTCGGTTTGGAGAAGAATGTAATCTATTAGAACAGAACATTTATAAAATGAGGTTAATCCATGATCTTCTGTCAGTGCTATACAACCTACAGATTAGCATGAAAATAGAATTGTGATCTACTATACGAGCTTGTCAGAAGGAAGGAAGCACTAGTGTCAGGGGGAAATTGTGTTTTAGAAAAATGCAAAATGAGGAGATATTAAGGGAAGATTGGAAGCAATCACAAAAAACCATCAGAGTTTTAAGAATATTCAGAAAGCCATATGGAAAGACTGAGGATATAAGTGTGTAGAGTAATGAACTATCTAAATGTTTAGAATCATATAAGCTAAGAGTGACCAAGCAATGTATTTCTGTACCATATGGGGAATCTTTTTCAAACCCATAGCTGCATTACCAGTAGTGGCTGGTGCCCATTGAGACCAGTAGGGCAGAACACAGGGATATCAACAGTAGGTTGAGCCAGAGCCAATGACAGGCAAAGATAACCAATTCCCATTCTCCTCTCGGATGTGTTCTGTAAGGGTATCACTGTGATTGAGGATGTGAGTAATGTGCTGTTTCCTCCTCCTTCCACAGCCTACCTGAGTTCTAAGTTTGAAGGAAGAACCCTTTTGATATAGGAGTTCCATTAAGACAGTCCACCTGCTGCCAGGTTTATACACCTGTGTTGAGTGGTGGAGGAAGTGGGTGAAACTGCTTAATTGACTCTGATGATGACAACCCTTCAGTACCATTATCCTCATCTACTTCCTAAACCTCCAGCCTTCCTAAATACTTCTAAACCCAGGACGTCAATAATATCTGGGCTACACTCTGAGTAAGCACCAAACTGAAGGAACTAGGTTCGAATTAAAAGGGGTGAAATAGCACTATTAGCTATTATTAATGGAATATCTCTGCGTCATCCTACCCAGCAGCCCAATATGTGTTGAACAGAAGAGGTGTGGATAGGACACTCACAGGAAAGGTCCCAGAAAGGCCATAGATAACCACCCATAAACAACTTCTCAGTTGTGTCTGACAAGAACATGTGAGGCAATTCAAGAATAGACTTATGATTGCCAGCCATATCACACAGATATTGTACCAAAACCTCATAATCAGCTACACTGAAGCTTATAGAATAGTTTAACTGGACTTACTCTTGTTGATCTTCATTTACACACTCATATTACACACGAATATTAAAAACACAATACAGCATTAAACATTAAAAACTTCTCTAAACAGGGCTGCCTTAAGATGTCTTTTAAAAGTAAGATGGTTGCTTATTGCCTTGACATCTGATGGGAGGGCGTTCCACAGGGCAGGTGCCACTACCGAGAAGGCCCTCTGCCTGGTTCCCTGTAACCTCACTTCTTGCAGTGAGGGAACCGCCAGAAGGCCCTTGGTGCTGGACCTCAGTGTCCGGGCTGAACAATGGTGGTGGAGCCACTTCTTCAGGTATACAGGATCAAGGCCACTTAGGGCTTTAAAGGTCAGCACCAACACTTTGAATTGTGCTCGGAAACGTACTGGGAGCCAATGCAGATCTCTCAGGACCAGTGTTATATGGTCTCGGCGGCCTCTCCCAGTCACCCGTCTAGCTGCCGCATTTTGGATTAATTGCAGTTTCCTAGTCACCTTCAAGGGTAGCCCCACGTAGAACGCATTGCAATATGCAATAGTCCAAGTGGGATATAACTAGAGCATGCACAACTCTGGCGAGACAGTCTGCGGGCAGGTAGGGTCTCAGCCTGCATACCAGCTGGAGCTGGTAGACAGTGGTGAAGCTGTATGCTCCGCTACTGGGGGTGGAGAGCAGGTGGGGGTGTGGCTGGCGCCCCAGGGGCATGACACGCATCCCGGGGGCATGGTACACCGTCTGCAGGGGCATTGTGTGCGTTCTGGGGGTGTGACACGCCACTTGTGGGGGTGTGGCACCCGGCGAGTGGGGGTGAGCTGCGCGTGTCCAGGGGGGCCACCAAGATGGCATCCTACTGGAATAGTGGTGATGGGGGTGGTCCGCTCCCTCCACACTCCCGTTCCTCCGCCAGTGTTAGTAGACAGCTGCCTTGAACACAGAATTGACCTGCACCTCCATAGACAGCTGTGCAATCCTAGTGCCATGCCTGGTTGAAAAGTAAAACTGCAACAGTCTCAATATGGAAAGGAGGGCCGAAGAAATGTCTCTATGTAAGGAAACATTATTATGGTTGTCTTCACCTCTTTCTTTCTGTCATAATACCAAGGCTGGGATCCCTACAGTTGGAACAGCTCAGTGGCAGACCTTGGGGTCTCAAATTTCAGCGGCACCCTGTACAACACCAAAATTCAGCACCCCTTCCTCTTGCCTTCCATTTTACATCATAGTTGCGACACCCCCCAAGGCTCCGCACCCAGTGCAACCAAACTGGTTGCAATCCCCTAAATCTGTCCAGGAACAGATGTTAGAGTGAGCATCAAATAAATTTGGGAATGCACAAAACTGAGAATTCTTGGGAAATGGATATCAATATTAAAGACTTCTTAGTCATTGTGTCTTTTTGTCAGATTTGGAGTTTGGACAGATATCATAATAATGAACCAGATTAACTCCACAAGAAATCATTCAAGGGAGGATGTGCATTTGTATACATGTAGGATGTACACATGTGGCTTTTCGTGTATGTAGTTATGTAGTTCTGTTTGTCTATAAAATAGAAGTAAATTACTGTTGTTTAGCTGTCAATTTAACATCTGTGAATATATACATCATTGTTTTTAAGACATTATTTTGCTAAATTTAACCTCCCTTGTTAATTTAATTGTAACACCTGAGTAGATGGTGTCTTGCGTGCTTTGGTGTGATTTTGATACTATTGAATACCATATTTGTTCAACTAATTACTACAATATCTTATTGATTTTCAACATCCTGCTTTATTTCTAACACATTTTGATTTTGTAAATGGTACACATCCCTAAAATTAGATACCACAGTGCATTAAATTATAATTTCTTTTCTACTGTGAGATGTTTATCATTTTGATTTTGGAAGTACTTGTACCTCACAATAAGAATAGATTAAATAGATGATTGCTCTCCATTGCAGACTAATTAGCTGACCGTGACAAAGAAATCTGCTGAATTTTATTTGGAGGAACGAATATAAATGAAATTAAATTTGTCACTGGTTTAAATTGTATTATTCATCTGTGTTCTATTTTCATTCTGTCCTAATCCAGGGATAAGAGATAGAATCCTGATTTCTCTCTGATATTTCATTACTGTAAAATTGAGATGTAAGGCACACTTATTTTCTGACCCACTTAGCATTTCAGCGAGTAAAAAAAAAGGAGTGTATTGTCATCACTGCACATATTGGGATTCCTAATTCCACCCCCAGTATTCAGCACCTAGGCTGCAGGACTGATAAACAACTATTCATTAGCTACACTTTGTCCCCACTGTTACTTATCGTTTTATTCACTCTTGTTTTCAGGTTCCCAAAGATCTGGGGCTGAATGGAAGTTTCAATGTCATTACATTACTCATTCATTACATACTGAAAGACTACACTTTGCACATGAAGCATCTCAGTGCATGTTTTATGCCAGTACTTGCTTGGTATACAAAGGTCCATGTTCAGTTCCTGGCCTATCTTGTTTGGACTAGAACATGTTCCAGTCCAAAATTGTGAGGAGGCACAACCAGTTAGTATAGTTAATACTGAGCTAGATTGGCCAACTAACATAAAATATATTATTCATCTGTTGCTGGGTGCTCTAGTTATTTTTGCAGATCCATGTATATTTCAGTGCCTATAGCTATAGGATAAGTCTTTATAAGAGATACATTTTTAATAATAGTAGATAGATTTGACAACAAACTATATTCAAGTAAATTTTGTGTACCAACTCTCTTAATCTTTACAAAATTGTATCAGAGATAGAACCTGATAATAATGATAAACAAGAAGGAGACTTGAATAGGACATTTACTAGCAAATATACATTTGCAAGACAGAACAAGGCTCTTCTGCTTATGTAAATTTTAGAGAGGATTTCAACTCAGGTTTCTTTAAAGTCTTAGTAAATAGATGTATCGTGGTCCAAACTATTGCTGGCAAAGAGCTGGGGGGAAATAAGCAGATTCCAGGTAGCAACAGGGACATTAATTAATTAACCAGTCTAATATTTGCAACCAACCTCTCAATTGCTTATTATTCACAATATTTAATTATGTCAAATATTCCATGAAAACAAGAATGCCCTTATGTAAGTGACCTGCCTTTTACATGTGGTATGAGCCCCATAGGACACTCAGTGCCTGAGTATAGGTAGGAATGAACAAATGGAGGAGAGAAGTCAGGGAGAAAATACCACTGGCTTTGCTCCCTTGGTCTCCTTTTTCTTGCATGTAACTACATTCCTTATGATGTTACAAATGAAATTTCTGAATCCACCAAAGGGGGTGGAAAGCTCTTAGAACTGCATTCAGTTTTCATATAAATGCCAGTGAGCTAAACATGGGATTTTCAACAAGGAAGTGTAGCTGGTCATGGGGCAAGTCAAAACTGGCCACCTTACTTTCTAGAAGTAGCTTCAGTCACTTTCTTACTGTGCTCTTAACAATTTAGACATTTCTGATTCAAGTAAAACCTAATCAGCAGTACTATCAACCCATACAGTGTGGGTAGTGTGAGGAACAGTACCAGATTTAGGATGGTATGAGCAGTTCCCTCACACAGTGCACCAAGCCAAAGGGGTGCAAAGTAGTAGTAGTAGTAGTAGTAGTAGTAGTAGTAGTAGTAATACCTATCTTTATACAGGTACGTACTGAGAAGATCCATAAAAAAGCAATTGTACCAAAATGAATTATTGTGAAAATAAGAAATTTGGGGAGGGAGCACCAAATGTCCTTGCTCGGAGCAAAATATTACCAAAGTCCAGCCCAGTGAGGAACAATTCTTCTTATCAAGTCAGCCAGTCACCTTTTCATTTAAAGTTTCATATATGATTTTAAGAGCATTAAATCATATAATAAGAAACTGAATTTCTAGGTCTTAAAGTATTTCTTCATGTGTTAGAATTATTTTATATTACTACACTTCTCAAAGCATTCTAAGTTCAACAACAGTTATGGGGACTAAAATGCAGTTTTCCCTCACTACTGCCGTTGGCTTTTCATCATTACAAAAGTATGCACAGGTTGCTGACAAAAGAGCTTTATTTAAATGAGCTGTAAAATCTTTAACAACAATTCTATGTGGATCAGGTTTAATAATAAAGAGATATCTTTTTACCTATGCACTTGGAGTATTAGAAGATAAATATTAGCTACATTTTGCTCATAATTCTGCCATTCTTCCTTGCCTTGCCAAAACCTGTAGAGTTGTTTTGTCAGTGTTTGAGTTATAACAATGAACTGTACTGATACGGCTTATATCATTTACTTAGTATGCAACATCTCATTGCATTATTAAATTAATATGGCACATATAGGATTATCTAATATGTTTAATTATTATTTGGGAGAGAAAAGGCAGATTTAGAAAGATCAACATTTTCTGCATGGTTTTATTAACCCCTAATTCTTCAACAATCCTCAACGGATTTGGTTTCAACAGAAACCAACATAAAAAATCTTAACTCGATGCGCACACCTAAAAATGCTCTTTGGGCCTAGTCAATGAAAGCAAATGGTTCCAATAAGCTACATGTTCTGTTGTGGAAAATGCCAACTTCCAATGTGGCAATTTCATAAAACTTGGCTAGAACAAGTAAAGGATGATATGATGGACCCAGGACCCAGGAAATAACATAAAAATGGAGAAGAGGGAGAAATTATAAAGAAAATATAAACTTTCTCTGAATACGGATATAAGACAGAATTGTTTCAAAGATATGACATGATGGCATCAAACTTCTGTAATTATCAGAGCCAATATGTTATTGGCTCAAAACTGGAAAGTTGCATTACTCCTTCCTTGGAAATAATGGTTTAACAAATTTTGGGTTTTAGCTATAACAGCAAAAATAACAACTTATCTTAGAGCAAGTATTGTTAATAAATATAGAAATAATTTCTGGTAAAACTGATTGCCCTTTATACAATACTATCAAGAAAATACAAAATACAAGTAGGTTTTGAATTTTTTTAAGAAAAATTGTATTTTTGTCTTCTTATTTATTTATTCTTATTTGTATTATAACATTATGATTTGAAGTAATCTTTTTATCAGAGTTTTGATTATTGGTAATAATTGTCAAATAATTCAATAAATAAACACAACAACTGGAAAAACCTAGAAGTAAGACATGGGTTGGCTTAGTGTTAAGTTTAAACTCTGTCTTGCGGTTTGTCTTGCCCCAAACAAACACAAGATGTATCCATGGTTTTTTTTTTTTTTTTTTATTCTAATTTGTTTGTAGGTAACAAACCATGAGCCCAGGTTTGCATGTAATGCAAAGCCAAACTATAGCTTAGCTCTGGGTAGCATTGCAGCAGCAGGGCCAGGAGACAAGCAAAAAACCACACTTTTCTCTCTAGGCACCAGGACACTTGCCTGTTCACAGTACACCTATGGTTTGGCTTACCATTGCATGTGAATGAGGCCCATGTGAAATATTGAAATATAAATTTTCAGCATTATAGCTGGTATTTTGTATAGTTTTTCAAAGATGGTATTGAAGACAGGGGAAATTACATGTATGTGTTTCTCAACTCCCTTGAGAAACAAAATGAAGATGAGATTTGGACACGGTACAATATATTGGTCGCCAAAGAACACTTCCTTTCTCTGATATAAAGACATTTTTATTCATGCATTCGTTGTGGTATTGATCTCAATAGGTTTGAAAACTTCCATAGATACATTATACCATTGTTTTAATGTGGTTGACAACCATGCTCAGAAAGGTTGTGTACTGACAATAGTGATTGACATTTTACTGAGAGTACTGTAGCATGACTAAATAAAAATGCAGCTTTAAAAACTCTTTGACATAATTGGTTCCCATTAGCCATTTTCTACATTAGCAGTGTTTTCCTCTCCTGCAACAAACAAATGTGGCCAGGATCCAACCAGTATCTCCCGTGGATTTGGGCATGCCCAGTGATACTTTTTACTTCTTACTTTTCTTTGAACTGATAGATCCTTATACCATATTGTAAACTGCTCTTGAAAGTTTTCCTGTGTTTCAAATGTGACTCAGAAGTTTCATGTGTGGAAGCTGTTGTCCAAGCCCCTTTGGGCACATGGACTTAATTACTATCCTGGATATAGAGAGGGAGGGGATTTAAATGTTAGCTATTAAGGTAATACGTTTGCATCCATTCGTTTGAGCTACTGTGCCAGATTTTTAAAAAAATATTTCTTATTCATTCACGAATTTAGAAGAACTGTAATATAAACAGAAATTGGTTAATAATGTGTCTGCAATAGCTGTTACATTCAAAACTCATTTAATACTCTTTGTCAAAGTGATTTTTGCAGTTAGAAAGATATGTAAGAAAACCAGGGTAAGCCCACACATGTGATTCTCTTTATATATTGTAACATCTGTGTAAATGTGCATGTGCAGATATAGATATATAGATATGGTAGTGTCACATTCAGCTGCTGCCTTAACTGCAATTTAGTGCAGTTAGATGCTTTCATGTCACATGGTTATAGCTAGGTAGATTAATAGGGAGTTCTATCTGGAAATTTCTTTCCTGTTATTGTTCTCCCTCAGCTGCTGATGGTGAAGTTAATTCTCTTTAGTTTTGTCATGCTCTGGAGCACACATTGCCAAGCTATGATAAGCTTTACAAGGAAAAATGAGCCACAGTGTCCATCAAAGTCTTAAACTTGCATTTTAAACTTTGGCCTGACCTGATGTGCCATTCAAAATGCTTCAAAAGATTATTTTTTTAAGAAAGGTTCAATATGTCCCGAGGCTATCGGTTTTGAGTTAAACTGGGTGAAGTAGAAATATTTTACTCATCAGCTTTGCAGTCACAGAGTTTGCCTCAGCTAGAACAAAACTGCTGAGGCATTTAGAGAAAATTAACCCCCCATCCTGGCAGCCAGATGTGACTGGTTTCTGATGAATGCACATGAGTGGGCTGAAAAATCAAGAGACTGTGAAATTCCTGTCAGGTCCGTACAGTGCAGAATGGGCTATTGACTGCTTTCTATATTTCCCTCCATCATTCTTCTTGAACACTGCCATTAATTTCCTCTCCCACTCTGACTTATTTTTTCCCCTTTCCTCTTTTAGCTCTCTCGGCTGCAAAGGAAGCTGCACAGGGTATTGGTGGAGTACTTCAAACAGCGAGCCGTCTATAGCCAAGCTGGGCTGGCGAAGTTCCAGGCAGCCTCTCATGAGAATTTTCAGAAAATATTAGCTGTGCAGGTAGGTGATTGCAGGGAAGTAGGAAAGATCATTCTGATCTAGATTGAAAAGCAAATGATGGGTAGTGTGATGAAGCATTAAAACCATATCCCATCAGAGTTTTGTAAATTTTTAACCTCTTTAATAAACTGAAATTGCATGAAGGATGAATCCAGTAGGCTAGCATATGTACCACAGATAGATATTTTCTTTAAAAGAGAAAGTTGAATTTTGTTCTCGGAAGCCTTTACAATGATCATTATACAAATACATTTTTTTAACCATTCAAAAACAGGCATTAACAGTGCAGCTAAATATATTTTAGAACACACTATAGCACATTCCTTTCTTTGCCTCTTATTGACATGGAAAGCAACATTTTTGATTTTCAACATTTTATTCCTCTAAAGAAAAAGAAGCATAGATTACCCATTTAGCTAAAGACCATCAATTTGCATATTCTATTGGGTAATGGCATCAGAGGAATTAAGGAATCCTGGTGTCATGGACACAAGGCCCAATCTGATTAAGCCAACATTATTCTTACTTTCAGACCCAGACCTGGACACTTCACAATAAGAGCCAAACTAAATGTGACAGACTGCCATATATAGTCCCTCCTTTTTTTCCTTTACAGAATGTGGGCATACAAATAAGGGGACTTCTTAACATTTCTCCCTCTAGCAGATTTTCCAATTTCCCTCCCAAACTGCTTTCTCTCCAATCACCCACATCATAGAATCATAGAATTGTAGAGATGGAAGGGACCCCAAGAGTCATCTAATCCAACCACCTGCAATGCAGGAATATCAGCAAAAGCATCCATGACAGATAGACATCCAATCACTGCTTTAAAACCTCCAAGGAAGGAGAGTCCACCACCTTGTGAGGGAGTCTCTTCCCCTGTCAAACAGATCTTGCTGTCAGAAAGTTCTTTCTGTGTTTAGTCAAAATCTCCTTTCTTGTAACTTGAATCCATTGATTCAGGCCCTACCCTCCAGAGCAGGAGAAAACAAGCTTGCTTCATCTTCCATGTGACAGCCCTTTCGATATTTGAAGGTGGCTGTCATATCTCCTCTCCATCTCCTTTTTTCCAGGCTAAACATACCCAACTCCCTCAACCATTATCTTAAGGCTTGGTTTCTAGACCCCTGATTATTTTGGTTGCCTTCATCTGCACATATTCCAGCTGATCAATATCCTTCTTAGATTGTGGCACCCAGAACTGGACACAGTATTCCAGGTGTGTCTGACCAAGGCAGAATAGAGCTGTACTCTTACTTCCCTTGATTCTGAAGAAGTGTGCATGCACACGAAAGCTCATACCAAGAACAAACTTAGTTGGTCTCTAAGGTGCTACTGGAAGGAATTTTTTATTTTATTTTCCCTTGATTGGGAAACTATACTTCTGTTGATGTAGCCTAGAATAGCATTAGCCTTTTTTCTTTTTTTGCTGCTGCTGCATCACACTATTGACTCATGTTAAGCTTGTGGTGTCCTAAGACCCTTAGATCCTTTTCACATGCACTACTGGAAGTCCAGGTACCGCCCCATTTTATATTTGTGCAGTTGGTTCTTCCTGCCTAAGTGCAGAACCTGCATTTGTCCCTATTGAAATTCTCTCAACAGGGAGAATCCACAAATGGGGAATGACTACTGAGAAGGCATTTGCATTGACACTTCGTGTTATGTTTCCAAATCATGTGTCATATTGTTTCACTGATCCTGGTTTCAGAATTATGTGCTAACTCTGCCCCGAAGTGGGTAGCAGCCAATAATAAGCTATTGTTGTTGTTTATATTCACCTGTCTCGGAAGACAATGGAAGAGTGCACCTTCAGGGTGAAGTCAAACTGTTGGAGAGTTATAGCACTTGCTGTGGCTGTAGAGACTGATACAGGAGAGAGACGTTTTGTTGCATGTGGGGCAGATTAAGGCATCCAGTTCTGCTGCTACAGATGCACCATGACATGTCCTCTCTCTGCACTCCTCCCAGCGATCGTTCTTCCTCTGGTCGCTCCTATGGATACACAACCTGACTGTCTCCAGGTTGCCAGCCTTCATGATATGTTTGCAGACATCTTTGTAATGCAGCACTTGTCTGCCAATAGGCCTAGTGCCTGAAGCCAGCTCTCCATAGAGCACGTCCTTGGGGATCCTGCAATATTCCATTCTTCCATTCTGTGGACATTGCCAAGCCAGCATAGACATCACTGAGACAGGAGTGCAAACAACCTGGCAATGCAGGCCTGGGAGCGCACATCTTTGTTTGAGACTCTGTCCTGCCATGTGATGCCCAAAATCTTCCTCATGCAGCACATGTGGAAGGCATTGAGGTGTCGCTCCTGGCAGGTGTCAGTTGCCTGTGACTCATTTCCATAAAGCAGTGTGCTCAACACACAAGCCTGGTAGCTCCATGTGACACAAACAATCAAGTCCAGCTGGTGCCAGTGGCCTGACCTTGGATGTCTCCGGCACACTCACTGTTTCCCCTTGTTAGAGAAGAACATGTTCGTGATGCAAGTTAGCAGACTTATTTTTGCTTAAATAATTTGTCCTGGTTTAGCACTATTAAGCCTACTGCCACAGACTTTAGTTGTAGTCTCGTAATCCAATGCCAGAGCACATCTTCTAGAGTTAGTGCCCTCTGTGCCCTTGGAAAATGGGACCAGTGTTTACCTGTCTTTTGAACAGCCCTTTCATTTATGGTTTCCTTCTTACTTGTCAAGTGATCATCAATTTAACTGCATTTTTTTCTCAACAGTTCTTTCACAGGTAGATTATAATAGTTCTCTAGGTGGATGATCCTCAAAGCCTCTTTTATTTCTGAGGGCTCAAGTATTTTTACAATTGCCGATAACATTCAGTTGCATCTTTTAGACATGCTAATTTTTCAGTTATTGCTTACTCTCACCTTGCAGATATATGGAGTTTGGTAACACTGGTGTTTTAGTAGGCAAAGACTGGTATTGGCTATTTATTGGTCCTGCTTTTTGCCATTATTTATAATAATTATTTGGAATGCTGAAGATTAATTTTAAGTACAAATCTTCTGTTTTATAAATTTCCATTTCCTGTTTAATATGACATATTACAAAATACAAGTTTCATTTCTTAAGGACAACTGTGAATTAATTCCCTGATATTCTGAACTTTAGATCAGATTCTATGGTTATCTGCAGAGAGCAGTGCTCATACATATTTTCCCTGAACCCAAGACAAGCTTGTAATGTGCTTCGCTCTCCTCTCTCTCCCCCACCCCATCCTGATCTCATATTGGTTTTGAAAAAATGAAGGATTGATTGTTCCTTAGCTTCATTTGGTTTCCTTTGTTCAAGCTCTTTATGTTTCTGGCAGTTTGGCATGTATGTACAACAGTGACAAATACTCTACAGATACTGGGATCTAGTGTGAGTTCTCTTATGCTCTCTGGAGTCCAGAGACCTATCTCATTTATGCCATCTTCAGTTCCATGATGGAAGAAAACTTGGATATAAGTGCAATAAAGAAATATAAAATCATAAATAAATGTACTTGTATATGTTCTCGGGTATGTAAATCCAATCAGCATCACTGGGCTTGGGAGATTGGGAGAGGTGTAGATTATTGTCATGCAGGCGGCGGCAGCCTGTTCAGAAACCTTGGGTGCAGTAGGTTTGTGAGCATTCTACACATGCGAAAATATTTCTCATTATAACTCTTTTGCATATATAGTAGTATTCCAGTGCTTCTTAGCATGGTGTAGTGTGTATTAGGACCTACTCCTACCAGCATGTATGACTCTTAGCAGACAGTGTGGAAGAAGAAACAATCCAAATTATGCAGGAAGCAACCTACTCAGTGGCATAAATACAACAGATTGCATCTAAAATTATAGACTAATCTTGGTTGCCATTGAACCACTTGATGAAGTACCTTAGTGTGACAAAATACTGCAATTGCAGTTGGTACTGTACATGTATGTTTAAATGTTTGTCATCAGAACAGCTTATGGAAGTTCAGGCTACCTTAGATTGCCTTGGCTGTTTGACCAGTCCTTTACCTACCATGCAGTAGAGAGAGAGATAAATTTAACCATTCCATTCACACTTCCTTAAATGTAGCGAGATTCATTAAACTATATGAAGTTTGGTGAATTGCAGTAGCCAGCCAAAATGCTGCTGTTGATCTACCGGTACTTGAGTGCCTTTTGTGTCTTAGTGTGTCAACTTGGTGGTGCTGTGCAAACAGGGAAATCCTTTGTTCAAGCTTGTTACTGCTTAAAATCCTAGCTAGTTGCCTAATGCTCTCTCTTAGCACTTTGCTGCTACTGTTCTACGATGGCACTTTGAGCCCTTCACAGAATGTGTCCACTTCTGGTTTATTGTCTTGTCTTGGCTTCAGCCATCTGATCCTCCTTGAAGGGAAACCTACTGCAGTGTTGCTTCATTCCCTATCTCTTAAAGCATGCCCTCAGCTTGCCTGGCAGCTTTCTGAGCATTGCTGATCCCTCCCTATTCAAGGTAGACATAGCCTGGTCTCAGCAACCAGACTGTTATTTCCCTAGACCACAGCAATGCTAACTTCACACTCCAGTTCCCGATTCCCTCTATTTATAGTCTGAATTCTAACCTCTTATTCCTCAGGTGACCCACATGCTCTATTACTAGCTTCACCTAGGTTAGTGCCAACCCAGCATGCCAGAGACCTAATCTTTTAAGTCACTCTGGTTCAAAGGGGTCTCAGTTGTGCTATATATACAAAGCACTTCTTAGAGCCTCTCAGATGGGAATCTGGAATGCCTCTAACAGATAACAAGGTTTTCTTTCTTTAAAAAAAAATTACATATTCATATCAGTATCCATGAACCTTTCAACTTCTATGAAGACAGAAATCTTGGAGGGAGAGAGTCCTTATCCAAATTGAACTTAGGTGGTGGTGTGAATTGGATACAGGGTGGTAATCATGTGAGACCCAAACAGTAAAATTAACAGAATGTAACTGGTTCTAATGTCATTAGACTATTTGGCCTGATTCAGATGTAATGATATGAGTCCAATAAACCAGCCCAGAATATCAAACCAGGATATTCTGTCTTTGAAGAGAACTCTTAACAATTTCCACATTTGGATGTCCAATGCAACCATGATTTAATAAACCAGGAAGGTTTACCCAAGCCAGTTGACAAGGGGAGGAGAGAGGCCAGGGGTGAGGAAGGGAACACATAGAGAAACTCTCAGTTTGGTAAACCAAAATTTCAGATGAACTGAATTATAAGGTGTTTGTTTTCCCCAGAAGTATCAAAGTTGGAGCATTTTCTATGTTGGAGAGGTGTTGACAATGTTGTGTTGAAACAGATGAGACATGGCATATTTATTATTATGTGTTTGGGGTAACCAGACTAGAAACCATTTTTAGATCACACCTTTGAAACATTGCCATTAATAATGTGTTATTAATGTTTTGATATTACTGATGTGCTAGGTCACTTCTACGTGGAATTATATTTTAAAATAGATTCAATTCTGTATTGACCATGTAAAACATATTGCTGCAAAAGAAACTGTGAGTTTGTAAGCTGTCAGCCTCTCTTTATTTTTTCAAAGTACCATGTGTGAAACATCAGGAAAATACCTCTCGGCAGCTTGTCATGCCAAGCTTGCTAACACACTTTAGGCCAATTTAGCCCCTCCTCTTTTAACCTACATCACAGTTTTAAAGATGCAAGGAACCATTTTTGGCAGCTGCACTGCTTTTGTTACTTCCTGAATTAATTGTATCAGTTTAGCACATCTCCAGGAAAAGATGCTGCTCTGCCATTGATTATGAACATAGCTTCTGAACTCTTAACCATGGCTGCAAAGTAGATTATCTTTTAAAGACACTGGTTTTGAAACTTAGACATTTAATTTAATTATCTTTTCTCAGAAGTGTACAAAGCAGTGAGAAACCTCATGTGAATAACATGTTCATAAGACAATGCAGAGATGCATTTTTTGCCACAAACTCACTAATTTTAGCTATAATCACTAACAATGTTTTTGTTTTACAGACTACTATGATTTGGCAAAAGAATAAAATTGCTTTTAAAGTACAAAAATAATTATGAACCACTTGAAATGTAATGTCTGTGTTTTATTTCTCATCAGAATTCATTAGTGTGTAACATCAATAATTTAGCCCATCATTTGCCAACACTGACTTGGCTCAGTAGTTCAATCATGTAACCCTGTAAACTCACTTTCCATTAAAATGAATGTTGCTGACAAAGGATAACTAAAGAGATACTTCATTTATTAGCTAAAGAGATACTTCATTTATCAACATTTTTAAATTAGGAGTTTGGGACCACAGACACTTAGCTGGATAAAATATTTGAAGGGATCTTTACTGTACAACTCAAAATGTATGTGGAATCATAGCGTGTTATTCAAAATGACAAATATATTTTTATTTGTGTAACATGCTTCATAGCATGCTTTTCCAGAGGCAGGCAGAGCCACTTGCAAACAATGATATGACCTACCAGGATGACAGCTTGGTTGTGTTGCGCAAAGCAAGTATGGTACAGTATCTTAATGGAATTAGAACTTCCTTCCTTCCATTTTGCTGTAGAGGAATCCATGCTGAAATCAAGCCACCCATGACATACTTGTCCTCTGAGTGGCCACCCATGATTCTACCTGGATAGGCAGCTTGAGATGGCATGATCCATACTTCACAGACTGACAATGTGGGCACACAGTGAGGTATTCTGATGACTGGCTTAGCATATGCAAAGAATTGACTTCAACCCACACTCTAACATGTGGTTGGAGTGAATCAGTGTTTAATCAAACATTTCTCATACAAAAACACTAAATGCAAACCAATTTATCCTTCAGTTTCTAAACAGTAATTTGAAGCATTAATTTGTAAATTAATTTATCATGAAGTAGGCCTTTCACAATAGCCACTATTTTTATCTACTCCAAATTGAATCTTTATGATTTTTAGATTCCTCATCTAGTGGGCCAGTACATACAGAGCTGGAAATTGGGGCATTTAAATGAGAAATCAGGCTATGGGAGAGTCCTTGAACTCTATATGGTTCATGTGACTTGGTGGGAGGGTCTGTGATGAGGCACAGAAGCGTGATAGTTGGTGACATCAGGATGTTATGCTCTGCTGGATCTCTCCACTGGATTGGGAAGCAAAGCTAGGTTGAGACAAAGAGGACATGAAATCCACCCTGAGCATCAGGGAATCTTCAGGAGGAGGAGAACTGGACAGGGCAAATGGGTAGAGTTTGGAGCAGTCTCACTATGATGGTTTAACATCTGCCACTGATTTTTTTAAAGTTTTTGTATTATAAAACAAGGCATCAACATTTTTAAAAATGTAACTGTCATGTCACAAACTATAAAAAAACCCTTTAAAACAAAAATAGGTGTTATATATGAGTGCTTCAGTTGCAATAGTACATCTACTGGACATACATTGCCTAGAGAGCTCTGATTCTTTACAGCCCATATTTCCCACCAAAGCATTATTAATGGAACAGAAGTTTGTCTGAAGTAATTTGCCCTTGACAGATCTCAATCTTTTTTCAGATATCACAATTTTCTTTTAAGTATATGCAAATAGATCATTTTGTGATTTGTCCTAGCAACGAACCAAGCATGTGTGAAGTTTTTACTTAGAATTCTAAGTGTATTTTCTATAGTTTTAATAGCTGTAACATGCTAAATTTGCATTAGAAATATTCAGAGGCCAGAAGTTTAATTCACTTTGGCTTATCTCACATTCTAAAACCATCCAAAACTAGGAATGGAGCTCTTTTCTCAGACATGAGGGCAGGTTTGTATACTCATGACTGCAACACTAAGCAACTAAATGACTTAATGATTTATCACAGGTCTGACATAAGCAATGGGACTTTGATAGCAGGCATCATCATCTCAAACACATACATTCCACTGCTAATAAATAAGTGATGAGAAATAAAGCCAGGACAATGCATGTCTGAATCAACCCTAAGAGTAAGGCCAATTGGTCTAGACATTACCTGTAAATCTATTTAAAATCAGATTCATACCTTGTGGGTGCCGTGTGTCTCAACATGCATACAATGGGGAAGTTATTGCACCACTGGACATAGCGTATGGCTCAGGGGAGGCAGAGCAATCTACATGGCAGATTTCAAAAAAAAAAGTGGCCTGGTTTACTGTTGTAGCTAACAAAAGGAAGTTATTTTTTTTAAAAAAAAAATATCAGTGGAATGTGGCGCACTGTAAAGCGTACAGCTTGTAAAGTTGTCTGATACATGTGCTGAGTAGGTATGAGCAGTTTGCCACATACTCTGACATTGTGCCCTTAGCTTGGATACAGAACATTATTCAAGCTAACCTACTGAGCCTGACCAGAGTTGTGGAGCTCCAGGAGGGCATGGGGGAAAGTATGCCTCACTGCTCACCAGAGTTTGAGGTCTAGTCTTTGGGGGCTATGCCTTGTCATGTCTCTTGCCACAGGTGGGGTTTGGCCCACCCAAGGTTTAGATTAGCTGGCCACACAGATAATTTCCCCAGCAGATGTTACTAATCAAATGTGACCTTAGTAGGTGTCTTAGTGTCTCCTCTCTTTATTCCTGCATCCAGTTACAGTAAGTTTCTTGCTGCCAGGCAATGTATCCCTCTCAAATCTGAAATGCTTTCAGATGAGAACATGGCTAGCTGCCACTGTCAGAATGACTCCAAGGAAGTCAGGAGTTTCCTGGGTTCAACAGAGTTGCTTTGGAAGCAGCCACTGTACCTCTCAGATGGCCTTCTCCATGGAGACATTTTTTAGATAGCTGAAGCAGCCTCTAGTTGCTGTGGCTGGAATAATCCACTGAAACAGGTTTTTTTTTTCTCCTTCAGTGAAGTTACTCTGGCAGCAGCCACCATGGTTCAGAAAATCCTGCCCCCCAAAGTGGAAACTGTTGATCTCTCTGTTGACCATATTAACGGAGGTTGTCAGGTCCAGAACCAATCATCCAGTTAGGCTTGGAGGCTTTTTCGTCTTCCTCAATATGCAAATTATAGATAATCAAATGCAGTGTTCATTAAAAATAAATATATCTCTTCCACATACCACAGAATAAGTTGCCTAGTCTAGTTCACCTCTCTAATCAGCCTCTAATCAGCTTGTCAAAATCAGCCATTTTGAAATCAAATACCCTAGTTGCATCCCTTGTTCCAATAGCCCATTCAATTAAATTCATCAGGACTAACTCATGATCGCTTGGTCCAAGGTTATTCCCAACAGCCATTTTATCTATCATATCCTCACTCCTTGCCAGCACCAAATCCAACATAGCATTTCCGTTTTCCTCAGAAGATTGATTCGCTCCTCATGCATGCAGAGAATGATGACCTTCTTAACTGGAATCTCTGTAATAGCCATTTCACCTTGATGCAGACATGATATGCACCACACAAATCTCCTTGGTTGAGAAAAAGATAAAATGTAATTGAAAAAGGCCCTTTGGAGTGTAGAAAAGGCAGGCCTGGGTACAGGCTGCCAGACCATGGGCCATATCTGGCCATCTTCATAAGACATTCTTCTACTGCATGTTCTTTTATTTATGCAATCTAGTATCGGCTTCCTACACTAGCCTCTTCTTATATGTGTCTTTGCCATTTAAGGGTAGAATCACAACAAAAGTGGGGGGGGGGACATTTTGGTGTGATTTTTCTCACCTACCAGCATGATCCTTGAGAAACAGAAGCATAAGTGTATAGCAAGTAATAAAAGCAAAGGTCTGCTGTTAGAATAAACTGTATAAATGATTTTCTTCCTAGGCTGACATTTTATAGTGCAACTCCTGACTTGGCATGAAACCCTTGGTGATATCATGGCAAAACATCAGTCTGCATTGAAAAACCAGGCCTTTGGCCCTCAGTAGAACAGTCACATGATAGCTGCCTGTCCACACTCAGCCCAGTTTCAGGGATGGGTGAATTGAGCTCAGGAATCATTGTATATCTTCTTCATAAATTTTAATAGTACAGAAGGTTAAGGTGATTGTTTTCGTTGTTTATTTTTAGCAACAGTTCCATGTGCTTGATTTCATAATAAAGCTTTGATTTCTTAATTAAATGTGTTCTTATTAGTTTTGGTTGTTTCTCTTTTCTGAACAGGGGGCGTTGTCAAACACGGTCCAGCATACAGGCACTTTCTTGAAGTCTTTGACAGATGGCTCGTCTACTTAGAAGACAATGCAAACATCCAGTGTGTCTTGGATGCTGAAATATAAGACAAGAAAAGTCACACAGTTCAGATAGCAGTGTAATTGGACATTCACCTGTTTGCCATTTCACACTTCCATGGACGAAAAACTCACTCACCTCCCAGCATGCCTTGCCATTCTTTTACTTACAGCAAATCCATAACAATGAAACAGGTGACTTTCATGCTGCTGTCAGGAACGATCTAATTTCAGCTCTGGGTGACTGATTGCAATTGGCTTTGCCTCATCTGATAATTAATCTATGTCACCATTAATTGGAAGAGAGAATAATTACTGGCGGTGTTGACAGTGACTGTACGCTTCCCCAGATTTCCCCATTGTGTTGGCCCGAATAAAGGCTTTGCGATTCAGTACTTAAAGTTTATGTAAACTGTAACAATATCTATGCCCATGTGACACTTTCAGACGCTGTGTCTAATGTACTTTTGTTTTTGTGTTTACCAATCTTTTTTAGCTCACTGAGAGCTGTCTCCCTCAATCACCCCTCAATGTTCTATCTTAATTTTGTGGAAGTTTAAAGTTTTCAATGAGCTGGAGATGAATGATTAATGAATAAATTTAAATGCTTCTTTTTGTCCATGGATCATTAGTCAAGTCCTTTGTGGTAAGGACCTGAGAAAGGAGTGGAAATTATTGAGACATTAGCCTGAAGCAAGTTTGAGGTAAATATTATGCAAAAAAAAGGGAGGAAAAAAAAGAAAGAAGAACCATGGTGAGTGAACAACTTTTGGCCTGGCAAGGATTCTCAAGAAATTGATCTTCTTATTTGAGCCCATTTTTATGCAAATAATTGATTGAAACACAGTGCATATAGGTGGGAAACGTATTTTGGTAAAATTATTTGCTATAAATTGGATTTAGCAGTAAGCTATCGTCGGGCAATACAAGAACAATACCTTACAGGAGGACCAGCAATAGTGAAGCAAACAAATGCAATATACAGTGGAGCATTATTGATGTACTAATTGGGGTAAAGAGACAGATTATGAGCATTTCATGATGTTAAGACCCTTGAAGCGATACATACTTTAGAAGAATTAAACCAAAAAACTTCTGCTTTATATTTCACATTAATTGCATTTGTTTCATACATTCATATGCCTTATTAGTAATGCCATCATATTAGTACTATGCCCAATCAATGGATGCAATAATATTATGTCATCGTTTAACAAAGAAATCCTTAAAGGGACACAGTAACTTTCAAGATATCAGTTATCAACTTAATCATCTATGGAAGGCTCAGGATTTTGGTATTGCATAGTGATTTGATTCAAAAATTAATGTATCTTCTGCAAGTGAAAATAATGGAACATTCCAAAGACAAAAAATATTTTAAAGCCAACATTACTTTTTATTTATTAAAATAATTTTACCCCACCTTTCATCAGAAAGACCCTTAAGGTGGCTAACAATATTATTAAAAGGGATATGACAATACAGCATTTTAAAACTTAAATATTGTGGCTATATTTAAGTTTTTAATATGAAAATGTTTACTTACTAGATGTTGGTAAACCATAACACCCATCATCCCTGGCCATTGACCACACTCGCTGGGGCTGAAAATGGTGTGAATGACCAAGCATTTAGAGAGAGAATTAGAAGGGGTATTTTAGGCATGTATTATTGTACTTTGGAGTCTTAGCTCTTAAGTCAATGTTACTGACTTTGAGTCAGGGGTCTAGAGCTAGTTGTACTGCATTGTACTCTAGGGGCAAATAACAAAGACAGCATTTGTGTGGAGCAGTTCTGCATAAATCCGAGATTCAGAATGTGTGGTTTATAGTTTTACCAAATCCTAATGATAGAATCATAGCCCTATAATTCACAATTACTTGTTTACTCCCCATATAATACCTCTAACTGCACTTGACCTGTATATTGGAGGGGAACACGAAAACACGATCTGTGGTAGGATATAAATCCCAAATTCACACGTAGTGACCATTATTTGCTGGCTGCTAGAGGTCATTCTTTTTCTTTTTACCCCAAGGCAATAGCTTCCAGTCTCAGCAGAAAAACTTTGAAGTCTGTTTTGAGTTTGTTTTGAGTTTATTAGTACCCTGGAAAACTCTGGAATACACATACCGGTATTTCCTAAGTAAATGTTTTAGCTGTAAAAATACTAACCAGGGGCTCTGAAAACACAATCTGAAACCTTAATCTTAAGCACTGGCATTGGAAATTCAGTCACCTTCATTCCAGTGGATTTTGCTTCTAAGAAAGAATGCATGGTCAGCATCCAAGGCTTCACTTGAGCCGGGTCTCAGCCCTAAAACTTATTTGTAATACTAAATACACATGTAATAACAGTAGAAATGAAGTTTGCCTCTCTATTTATTTGGAGTGCATTTGTGAAGCCACTGGCTAGGCACAACCATGTCTGTCTTTTTAGGAGTAAAGGTGAGCAATTTTAACCAAAGACTGGGGAGATGGGAAGGCATGCACATGCTCAGGGGGGCATCCCATGTTCTCTTTGCAACTGCACTTCCATCGCAGCATTTGTGCATGCGTTTGGGAGCGGGGGGGGGGCAAAGACAAATTGTCTCTGGCTCAGTTCCTGGTGTGCAGATTGTAAATTAGCATATAAATTAGGCACCAAGGAGGTGCAAAGTATTTGTTTAATTCATCAGCATCAGTGAAATAAAATAAACTAGGTGCAGGTTTGGTGGAAATTCCAAGTGAGGACATAGATTTATAAGGTCCTTACACTGCAAAATACTTACAGGGGATCCATTCCCTTTCTTGTGACACAACTCCAAAAGACAGCCCATGATCTGGTAGTGTGGCTGATCAGGAATAGGGTCATAAAGCCAGAAAGACAAGACCTAACAATAGCAAAAAGGTAGTTGTATTATTTCTTTTTTATATAAAAAAGTCTAAAAACTACAGTAGCATAATATTATTATATGCCACTGCAATCTCTGAGTGGTTAGAGACTCCAGGGGTTCCAAGTACTTTCCCTAGGGTTCAGTTTCCTTTGAATGAAGGACGGGGGGGGGGGGACTGTGGTGTCTTAAGGATATATGGTTTTATTTACATGTATATACAAGGTGAGTCTTTTAAAAGCGGCCCCGTGGAACATGTGTAGGCCTACTCTGTATCCACGGGGCCTCTTTTAAAGGACTTGCCCTGTACAACCTGTGCATAGGATGGAAGGGTTTGCAGCATTGACACCCCAACAGTGCTTGCTTCTCCATTTGGTTACCAGGGAATCTAAAGTCCAGCACAGAACAAGATATGTGTCTGTTTGCAGCTTCCAGCCTTCCACCTGTAGCCTCCAGCTCACACTACAACCAACTCTGGCTATTTTTCTCTTATATACCAGCTAGGTGAGGGAAGTAGGGGGAAACGCCCACCCTTTGGTTCTATGGCATGGAGCAATTTATTTGGATATGCTAAATTGTGGTACAGTGGTACCTCGGGTTACATACGCTTCAGGTTACATACTCTGCTAACCCACAAATAACGCTTCAGGTTAAGAACTTTGCTTCAGGATAAGAACAAAAATCGTGCTCTGGTGGCGCAGCAGCAGCAGGAGGTCCCATTAGCTAAAGTGTTGCTTCAGGTTAAGAACAGTTTCAGGTTAAGAACGGACCTCCGGAACGAATTAAGTACGTAACCAGAGGTACCACTGTACTTAACTAGCCATTCAGAACCATTGTATTGACGAACTGGTTTAGCAAGCTTCCCCTTATACAGTCTACCCTCACAGATACAGGATTGCAGGTTAGAAGGGGATCAAGGGTTCCATTCAGATTCAAACACACACATACACACATGGCCACTGCAACTCAACAATACCTTTTCCAGGATGAAATAAAATGTCATAAAATAGTGAGCACATTTTTATATACCTTGGCATTCTTCCCATCCCTTCTGTGCTTTTATTTGAGTTAATAGCAACTTTCTTTGATGCCGAAGTACATCCCTTGATTGCAGTTCAGAAGTTCACGAGTTTCCCATTGCTTGCTCTTGAGCAAATTTCCCTGATTTTGTGGTACCTTCTCCATAGCTGACAAAAGGAAAGTTGTGCATATGGGTCCATTCTTCTTTATGCTTCATTTATACATTTGTTAACAAGGGAACGGGTTTTTAATGTAACAACAAAGCACAGTTTTGCATTTCAGGGGGGGATGGATTAGGTGACCCTTAGAGTCCTGTAAACACTACAATTGTATGATTTTAAAAGTGTTTGTTCTTTCTTTCTTTTTATGCTAATATCTTTCCAGAAAGGCTGCATGACTTAATGTATTTTTAATATTTTGTTGGAAGCCGCCCAGAGTGGCTGGGGAAACCCAGCCTGATGGGCGGGGTATAAACAAACAAACAAACAAAAACAAGCCAGGGCATAGCAAAGAAAGAGATTATGCTTGGCAGTCAAATCTGGCTAGGTATCCTTGAAGAATTTGATATTTACAAATTCCACTATAAAATGACCTCATCAGTATTTAATGGACTGGTGCACAGATCAGAACTTAGGCTGCAAGTCTAACTACGTCTATTTAGAATTAAGTCCTATTAAATTCAGTAGGGCTTGCTCCTAGGAAAGTAGAGTTAGGACTGCAACCTTAGTTATCTACTGAATGTGGTACTTCTCCAACTATTGTGATACAGTAAAAAATAAGTATCAAAATGCACATTTATGTATTTACAACATGTCCTTTGAAATGATTTTTTTAGCACCCTCAAACTAATGTAGAAATGAATTGGAACATAATTTTATGGGTTCAAAAATATGCAGAAGTGATGTGGACTGGAAATAGAATCTGTCCAGCCCAAGAAGTTTTATATATATATATATATTCAGAGGGAAAACAGCTGTTTCTTCTCTCTCCAATAAACCTTTGATGCATCCAGAGAGCCTCCTTACACCTGCTACAGTGCAATCTGATTGAGGCTGCAATCGTATACAGTCTCTTACCTGAAATCAAGCTTTGGTATTTTATATTGTGACGTAACCATGCATAGGATTGCTTTGCATATCTATGTAACACCTCCTCAACTCTATTTTAAAACTATCACACTTTTAACATCATGCTGAGCAGCATCTTTTTCTTCACTTCTACTTCGTTTTTGCAAAAGCCTAGCCAGAAGAACTTGAATGTTTGCTCATTATTTTGTGACAATTAAGTTATTTACCCTAAATGAACCTATGCAAAACATTTTCATCTCCCATTCTTACTTTCTGGTTCATGCTCTTGTATGATAGGTTAAGAGAAACAATGCATTCCCATGTAGCCCACTTCAAATACAAGCAGCTGAATTGGTGCCAGAAAATTTGGGTCCATTGTGTTCATAGGGGTGGGATTTTAAAAAGCAACAATGTGAAGGCTCTGGAGCATGGAAAGCAGAGGATGAAATGTTACTCATGAGTAGCTTTAGGTTAAATCGTGCCTACAACAGCCATATTGAAACACTTGATTTAATATCTTTTTATTCTTTAAAAGAATTAACTTGAAAGGTCACATTAAGGCTCATTCCATCAGAGACATATCCTGGAAAATATCTCGATTCACATCAGTTCCCATCCGAGAGATTTTCAGAGCTACTGTTCACTCCGAGACAGTTAAAACTGTATTGTCTAAATTCAATGTTGCATAATAATTTAAAGTTTAGCCTTGTGGTTTCCCAGAACTGGTAAAAGTGACCCAGCCTTTGCTTTCTGCTATTTGTGATTGGGAAAGAGATTAGTGTTCTGGAAGAATTTTTGCTGAAAGGTCCCCAACACAGAAAGTCAGTGTGTTGTAGTGGTTGGACAATGGTGGGAGAGACCCAGATGCAGGTCCACACTCACCCATGGAGCTCACTGGGTGATATTGCTCTCAACATTCCTCACAGGGTGGTTATGTGCATAAATAAGGGAGGCGCATGTATGCTCCCTTGAATTTTGAGAGGAAATGAGGAATATTAATAAAACCAGTAGGTCAGAGTGAGAAAGTGTTTACAGCTCAAATAAAGACGAAGAACGGATGAGAAGTGGCCCCAGTCAATATCCAGTAGCCTATGATGCCCAAGAACTGTACTTTGAACATTCCTGCTGCTCATCTGGTGACAATGACAGGTCCCTGCTAGATTTGGATTATTCTGGAAAGAAATGACTGTTACAGTAGAGGGTGGCTTTTGTGCCACTCCCTGCTACATAGTATTTGCTTTATCCACCTGAATCTTGTCTTGATTTTTACTAGCATTTCCAAGTTCCTTTCTTTCAAGCCTGATCTTCAGGAATGTTGATAGGCTTTGAGATTGTGGCATGTGCATAAGAACCCTGTTACTCCACCTTCTCCAGCCCAGCTGCTGATTCATATCTCCATCTTACACTTTCTTCTTCAAGACCAGTATATTGATATGAGTTTGATGAAACTTTGTCACGTAGGTCAACTTGCAAAAGGTCGTGTTTATAAGAGGCACATGAACAACAAGCAAATTCTTTGTAAACTCTGATATTTGGGGAAATCTAAGTGTACAAGGTCAGTTGAAAAGGTCTTTTAAAATCATCTTTTCCAAAAGAGTTACCATCTTATGCACATTTTGTCTTATATGTGAGGTAGTATGAGCATGTTATTTCTTTTACAGAAAAAATGAAAATAGCAAATTGGGATTTTAGTTGCTTTTACATTTCCCCCCTCTTTTTAAAATTATGGTTATTCACCCATACATTCCCTCTCTGAGTATTCATTTAGAAGGGAGGTTTTGTAATAGTCACATTTAATTTATCAGGGTGCAATAATTTGTGTTTCCCAATCATCTCGCAGACTTTGGTTCATTATACTATTGTTTCACATGAGTAAGTTAGCAAAGTTTGGATTGATTGACTCTAATTAACTAAAACTGGTTCCAGGCTGTGCATCTATTGTCATGGTAGCTAGCCACAAAGCCCCAAACTGTTCCATAATGGCAATGTAAGGTAATATCAATATGAAAACTCTAACAAATTCTTAACATTAGTTTATGCTACTTGAAGAAAAATAACTGAAGTGGGAGAGTATATTGGAGGAGGTACTAGTCAAAGCAATGTACTTTAAAATGGAGTTATCCCCCCCACTACTGGTTTATATACTCCTAGGAACTCATCCCTGTCAAGAGATTGGATATTACAGTTTATACCAGGAGTTTTGAGGCAGTCATCAAGAGCAGTCCTACACAAAATGTGTTACGCTATCAAGTCTTGAGGATATGATAATTGCTAGCTCCTAGAGTTGCTGGCAAGATACACATCTGGTTACTACCAGGACCTGGTATCTCAGGCACAAATGTGGATCTAAAAATGGATTCAAAATCTTTAAGCCCCGGCAACAATCTTTACTTCAGTTGCCTGGGTTCAGGTTCACTGGATAAGCACCAACACTGCAGCAACTGGATCACCTAATCACCCCATCATGTGACCAACATACCACATGAAGACTAGAACCACTCTCAAGTAGTCTTCCAAATTCACCCCAGGTCCTACAGTAAAGTCAGCAGTATGTTAAATGGAATCAAAGCTGATTATCTCCTGGTGTAAATGGCCAACCAGGACCACATGCATAGTCTCACTTCCATACCAAGTTACAAGCCAAAACAGCAAACAGCCAGGTGAACCCCAGAAGATGAACCAAAAATGAACCTCTGGTGCGTCAAATTTTGTCTTTGTTCACATCGGACATTAAATGTAACAGTCTCCAAATAGAGACAACCTGAGTATGCCAGGTCAGTCACCACTTGGTACAGCTCCACTTTCAATACTTCATTCTGTGATCAGATTTTGCCCAACTGCAATGATTAGCAGTTTGCCTGAACTTTAAATGGAATATTCAAATACACATCTCCTCCCTTAGTTCTGCCATGTAAATTAGCATTGTCAGAAGAGGCCCTTCTTAAAGTAACCCTCATTTGTGGCACTGCAAACGGGAGTGAGTTGTTCTTAGAGTACACCTCTGTAGAGTCCACTCTCTTTTGGATTACCTTCCCAGATAAATGTGCCTGGCTGACTCCATTGCCAGTTTCAGGAATTCAACCAAGACTTTCTGTTCTCTCTGTAGATTCTGTGTGTCAAACTGCAAGAGCTCTTGGGGAGCAAACATTTGCTGTTTATGAGTATAAAAATAAACGACAAAGAAATGAACTCCGAGAGCTTGTACAATTACCTACTTGAAGTGCGGGTCAAGCTGACCCAGACCGTGACCATTCAGTGCTGTGTGTGTTATGACAAGGCCCTGGCTTTGCCGTACTGCTTTATTGCCAGCACACTGATGTGTTGAGGAAGCCTTCCCTGAACAGCTTCTAATCTCAGAGTATGGTAAATTATAGCTCAGGCTGTTTTGACATGGTTTGAAAGAAGTTATCATGAAAACACCTACATCAGGTGTAAGGAACCTTTGGCCCTCCAGATGATGTTAATCTATGACTCCCAGCATCCCTGGTCACTGTCCATTCTTGCTGGACCTGATGGGAGTTGTAGTTCAGCAACATCTGGAGGGCCAAAGTTTATTCATTACAGAGCAACTGTGGCAACAAAAGAGATTTCACTGAGAGTAAGGATGAATCCAGGCAAGCAAGAGGCATTGTCACAGCTCAGCGACACAGTTCACTCAAAGATGTCACGAAGCACAGTCAGTAAGGGATTGGTATGACCTGAGAGAGTATTGAGAGGTGGGTAGAGAGGTCTGTAGGACCACATTTGGCCCTAGGCCTAAAGTTCCCCAACCCTGATGCCGAGCCTCTCATGTGTGATCATTAGCAAACACATTATACTAAAAGTGAATGAACTCTGCAAAGCCTGTAGGGTTCTCTGCGGTCCATGCTATATAATATACAGTACTCCTTATTAACTGCAGACTAGAAAATCCTTACATTGTAGTAATTCTCTGTAATGAATACAGTTTTGAATTTCTTTCAAAGCTCATTCCAACCAACATGTCATTTCCATCTGAACACAGCATTGTGTTTCTTTGTAAGCAAAGAACGTCATACCTTGAAAGCTCTACATTAGCAAACAGTTTGCTTTTTCGTCAGCAGCAATCAGTTTTTGAATTCTCTTTTTTTTAATCCAACCATGGTTCTCATGGTGTAGTAAATGACATTAGGCTTTTGTAAATTCTTGCAGAATATAACAGATCATTGGTTTTATAACACAGTCACTGTTTTTGCATTTTGATGAGATTATTAGATGCAGTCTTGAATACAACATCCCCGAATACTGTTAGTTAAAAAAAAATAAAAGTTTACTAAATGGTATCTTGTCAACTGTATCTGAAAATCACCATAGTTCCTTTATTCTTCCCTTCATGTGACGGTATTTTTGTAAGCTGATGAGTTCTACCAATATGAGGTTATGAAATCATTACTCTAATCTGTATTTAGGTTTGCTCCTAATGTGTTTATTAAAACAGATGCAGGGCAAAGAAAGTGGAATATGTTATCCTCTCCATGAATTTATTTCATACATTAACTAAAAGGGGATCAAAACAAGCATGTGTTAGTTAATTTTTGCCCCATCTACTAAGAGAACTATTTTCAAGTTGCACAAACTGGCAGAATCAGCACAGTCTCTGTCTGGCTGATGGGTAGGATGCCACTACCAATATTTGACTTCACAACCAGGTGACTCTGGTGACCAATAAATATGCATTGTTGGTAGAGGTCACATAAATT
Source organism: Lacerta agilis (assembly GCF_009819535.1). Taxonomy (NCBI): domain Eukaryota; kingdom Metazoa; phylum Chordata; class Lepidosauria; order Squamata; family Lacertidae; genus Lacerta; species Lacerta agilis. The sequence goes on along the minus strand of NC_046318.1, from coordinate 46,192,398 downwards.
TACAAGTGACCCAGGGTGGGAGCCCTCAAAACTCAATGACCAGTTTTGAGCACAATCCTCTTCTCACTCATAAAGCCATGGTCTTTGGTCATTCTGAAATTGAAAGGGACATACAGTTCCATGAATGTCAAAGCCAAAAGCATGCTCAACTAAAGAAACACAAACAAGAAATAGAATGTGCATTGTACTGGGGGTAGGGGGAAGAGAAAAATAATACATTTACTCCCTGGTATGTACTATACCATAGTACATTTTATTTTCAGAAATAAAATTAAGAAACATCAAGTTTTGATCTGGATGAAAAGTCCTGGGTGTCATCTCTTACAGAATACAGATCTTTCCCTCTCCTGTAGACAGTTTGACAATCCCAAATAACAGGAGTGTAATCTAACAATAATTGTGACTAAGCCTCATTGAATTCAATGTAACTTATTACTTTCAAGTAGGTGTGCATAGGTTTGGGCCGTAAGCTCCACTCAACTCAATGGGAACAATTCTGAACAAATGTGTATATGATCCAGCTGTACATCTCATTGAAATCACTAATGATCTGTTTCATAACAAATATTTGTCTCAAAAACTCTATGAACTATGAATGTCGAAGAGTCTCATAGACATCACTGGAACTTAAATACATAGCCAAATATATTAGTTGCAGCTATTGTTTTCTGGAGTGTGCCTTATACACAGACTATAGGTCATGGAAGCTTACATAAAGTGGTATCTGAAGAAGTGTGCATGCACACGAAAGCTCATACCAAGAATAAACACAGTTGGTCTCTAAGGTGCTACAGAAAAGAATTTTCTATTTTGTTTTTACATAAAGTGGTTACATTTGGCACTGAAGCATTATTCCTCATCAAGTTCAGACTCTAACAAAACATGTGAATCAAATATTATCATCATTACAGGCCACAAAAGTAGAAGTATGCAAAATCTGCATTTTCCTTATATTTCACTACCAACATTGATTTGGAAACTAATTGAAAAAATCTTAATTACAAAATGCAAGAATTTTGCTCTAGGAGCCTTTTTCAACTGAAGCACTGGACAAAAATGCCCATATCATGTGTCCAGCTGACATGTTCTGTTTCCTTTAGATTTTGACAAAGCACGGTCAGGTCTTCAATTTTACATCCTTTTCTTTAACTCAATGCAGTTCTGTTGATTTATATACTGTTGCAATCGAAATTATTCAACCCCCACTGGAAATCAGGTTTATTATCAAAATTTACATACTTTCAGCTGTTTGCAGTGAGAAAATCAAACAAAAGCAATTGAGATAGCTCAACATAATGGTTGTTTCAAGTGGCTCCCCCAAATTCAGCTGAAAATGCAACTTAGACTGGCTTATCTAGTCTCACTATTATTCAATCCCCTAAATAGAATCCCTCACAACAACACAACAGCAACCATGGCCCTCCAGAAGCTGCTGACTCCAACTCCTCAATGCATGGCCAATGGTCATGCACTTGGTCAGGGCCACTTTGCCCTAGTGGAATTTTAAAACAAATATCATTTAGTACATTTTATATGAGGGGCGCAGGTGGCTCTGTGGTCTAAACCACTGAGGCTAGGGCTTGCCGATCGGAAGGTCGGGAGTTCGAATCCCTGCAATGGGGTGAGCTAGATAGATGTTTATTTGGCATTTGCGCCCATCATACGATACAAACGGGAATCAAATAAAACGATGGCACCGTACAAGCCGCAAATAAGATAACACAACTCACAAGGACCAATATTAACATTTCCGTAAAAACATATCTCAGAGAAATTTTAAAGTTAAAATTTAGGCATCAAGACGAAAATCAGTGTCTAATTTCAATTTGGAAAACATATTTATAATTATCAATAATTGGCTAACATCCCATTTCGTCTCTTATACGAAATAACGGCTGTTAAGAATCTCGCAACCTGTAGAGTTATGTAAGGGTTCACATCTTGTAGAACCCAAGCAAGACGTAGGTCAACTGGCTTATCAGCAATGGACTGAATTATCGGATTTAATATACTGGCACGGATCGAACTGTACATAGGGCATGGGGTGAGCTCCTGTTGCTCGGTCCCTGCTCCTGCCCACCTAGCAGTTCGAAAGCACACCCAAAAGTGCAAGTAGATTAATAGGTACCGCTCCGGCAGGAAAGTAAACGGCGTTTCTGTGTGCTGCTCTGGTTTTGCCAGAAGCGGCTTAGTCATGCTGGCCACATGACCCGGAAAAACTGTCTGTGGACAAACGTCAGCTCCCTCAGCCAGTAAAGCAAGAAGAGTGTCTCAACCCGAGTCGTTCTCGACTGCACTTAACTGTCAGGGGTCCTTTACCTTTACCTTTACATTTTATATCCCACCAGTTTTTCACCATGGGAATTCAAGGTGGTCTACATATGGTTTCCAGTTGGTGTGCCATGCAGGCACTTACCAGACTCAGACCTACTGCATCACAGTAGCTGAAACCTATGTCCTAGGACTAGACAGCATATACATTGCATTCTAGTTTAATCTATAAGACAACCTATGAAATGAGAATAAGGACAGAAGATGTAGTAAAATATTAACGTTGTTGAATCTTGGCATGGAGATCCATTCTCCTCTGACAACAGTATACGTATCCATTCAGATCATAGATGATGTAAATTTCTGCAATATACTGAAGTAGCGGAGCTCACTAGCAAGTGCTGAAAACAGAAGAAAACACTAGGTTAAGTGCTGCGCTTTTATTTTCTCCTTTTTTATTCTGTCAGTGTTTTTATTGCTAGGATTGCTTAATGTGAGCATTATGTCTTGCATCAATTGTGACGAGGGGCAAGTGGCACTTCCACATAATTGTGCTAGTATGATAATCCTTTTCATGTTGTTGTTTTTTAATGGAGGTGAATGTTGAATGGAAATTGATTAATCAATGGGATATCCAATAATAAAAAATAAAGTAGCATTCCGATCTTTTTGATGTCTTGTTTAAAAATAATAAGAAGAAACTGGCTTCTGTTTTAAGAAGGGACATAAGAAGCTGCTGTTTACCAAATCAGACTGTTATTTATATTGCCTGGCAGTGGATCTCCAAGGAGAGTGGGAAGGAAATGTCAATTTCAGTCCCCTCAGTTTCTCATTTTTCCAGTCTTAAATTCAGATCTCCACATTTCTGCAGTAATTTGCGATTTTTCTTTTCAAAACTCCTCATGAGCAGTGAGAGAATTCAGGTTTCCAGCACACACCTTGGCATGGTTTTCCTTAGAATGATGGCCATTTGAGAGGGTGATATCTTTGTGATACATGGTTTATTTATGCCCATATATACCAGCTGAACATAAGAGGGATAGACCTGCAGCACCAACTCTCCAACAGATCTTGTTCCCCAATTAGGTTTCTAGGGCGCCTCCCCCCACCCTGAGCCATAGCTTTGGATTCAGCACAGAGAGCAAGCTAAGTATCTGTGCCTCCTCAGCAGAAGAGAGGATTAGGGTTCCATGATCACTGCAGATGGTGACAGCAGTCACAAAATTAGAAGATGCCTGCTTCTTGGGAGAAAAGCAATGACAAACCTAGACAGCATCTTAAAAAGCAAAGACATCATCTTGCCGACAAAGGTCCATATAGTTAAAGCTATGGTTTTCCCAGTAGTGATGTATGGAAGTGAGAGCTGAACCATAAAGAAGGCTGATCGCCGAAGAATTGATGCTTTTGAATTATGGTGCTGGAGGAGACTCTTGAGAGTCCCATGGACTGCAAAAAGATCAAACTTATCCATCCTTAAAGAAATCAGCCCTGAGTGCTCACTAGAAGGACAGATCCTGAAGTTGAGGCTCCAGTACTTTGGCCACCTCATGAGAAGAGAAGACTCCCTAGAAAAGACCCTGATGTTGGGAAAGATGGAGGGCACAAGGAGAAGGGGACGACAGAGGATGAGATGGTTGGACAGTGTTCTCGAAGCATCTAGCATGAGTTTGGCCAAACTGCGGGAGGCAGTGAAAGATCTGGTCCATGCGTGCTCTGGTCCATGGGGTCATGAAGAGTCGGACACAACTGAATGACTGAACAACAACAACAAATTGTTTCCTGATATCACCTCCAGCCAATGTGGTGGGGTGTGGGGAAGCCTGCCCAGTTTAGTTCTCGTCTGAAAGCATCTCCAGCTGGTAGTTTCTCTAGCAACCAGTCACCTATATGCTTTAGTCTTGCAAAGAAATCATTAGCAGATCTGGCTATAGCTATGGACTTCAGAAAGAGACTTGTTTGACCACTTAGCGGCCTCACTTTCAACAAAATCCCATATTACAGATATAAAGCCACATGCTTGGAGGGGACCCAAAGATAGCATCCAAAACAACCAACCACTCTCCCTCCAGTCTTAAAGCAGTAGGAAATCCTTTTTGCTTAATAAAACAACATGACCTATGTCAATATATACAGATCATTCTATACTAATACAAAAATACGTTGAATGATGCCTGCAGTATGAAAACTAGGCATGCCATTTCCAGTTAAGTTCCATAATAGTGCCGAGGGTAGCAGGCAACATGGAAAGATCCCCAAGAGCTGTGTGGCTTGGATGGTGAATAAGTTGTTTGAACAACCACAACTTACCTCCCATTCTTACACAGGAGGAGCACAATTATTTTCAAAGAGTAAATGTGTAAAATGATGAGGAACCATTGCTATAGCACTGTTATAAGATGCTAACTGGTGATGTATTTAATCCCAGAGATGCTTGACATTCAAAGAGTGAGTGATGTACGGCAGAGCATTTGTATGGGCCATCTGGAGATGTACACCAAACTCCACACTTGATGAGGAACTGAAACTTCTGATTCCAAGACCTAAATATGCATCAATCTCGGCTCTGGTTTTAATTGATTCCTAACAAGAAGAATTTTGGCAAACCGCAACATGCTTTTGTGTGAAATGCCTCTGTTGTTACAATATCATAAATTGTTTTTAATCATTTGCACATATTATCGTGTGATGGCAACCACAGATCTGTTGAAATGAATATAAGAATCTGATTAGGAAAAAAATGGTTTTGCAACTTATTTATTTATATTTTAAAAATGGTTTTGCAACTTATTTATTTATATTAAAACTTATTCATATAATTATTATTATTATTATTATTATTATTATTATTATTATTATTATTTATTTGTACCCCGCCCATCTTTTCATCAAATGAACAATGCCAGCGCAGGGTACATGAAAAATCAGTACAACAAATTCAGAGAGAGAGAGAGAGAGAAATCTCCAAAAAAGGAAACCTCTTACCATTTACTTAAGATTCAACATGTTTTGTTGTGCTCTGGGATGTTACAGGGCAGTAATTTGTAAGATAGAAATTGTGAATATATTTTTGCTCTCATATTAGCTTTTACAGAATCTTTTCCTGTGTACAGGAATGCTGCTAATGTCCTCAGGAGCATGGACTCCTCTTTTAATCTTTGTGCATTTCATGTGAAGGTCTGGAGCTGGGCACACTTCGAAGCCTCCCTGTGACGAGGAACCCTGAAGACTTTTCAAATGAATGCCTTTAGAAATACTAGACCTTTGTACTAAACATGTCAAAGTCTGATGAGGAACCTGTGCACCCAGGAATTTTGGGGACCAGGCATGAGGGCATGCCTGCCCCCCACCCCATTCTTGGTGAATAGGACCCGTGTTGCTCCCTAACCTACCAGTCCAGCTAATCTATTATCATCCACCAAATCATTCCTTTATTCCCATCCAGGTCATCATGTGCCCCAGTGCCCCTGGTTTCATCTTTGAAGCTGGAGGGCCCTGCTCCTTCCTACTTCATATGGGACATACTTTTGAATGAACTTCCCTGGGAGACGAACCTTGAGGCAATAGATCATACCATATTTCTATATACTAAAAAAACCTCTAGCTGGCCCCAGTTTACAGTGTGCTGAGAATTTCCTGTTAATCTTGTATAACATGCAAAAATGAGTGTTGATTTCTGCAAAGTCCTGGAATTCATTACTACACCAAACAATGCACAGAAATATGTCCAGGCCTTTGCCAAGTTACAGAGAATAGATGAACAGCTTGGATCTTTTTATCAGCATCCCGGAGAGGGGTGGCATTATTTGGCAGGGGTGGGGGTGCTCTGGGCCTCTGTGTTCTTTCTGCTACTAAAGAGCAGCCCCGTCATGGAGCATCTTTTGCTGGAAAGAGGAGCCAAGAAGATGGCCTTGGCAAAATAGAGGAGAAGCTGCAGATGCCCTGTCTGCTTATTTGGTGCTGTTGGTGGCAACATGACAAGAGACTAGAACCCTGCTTAGTGGAGCCTGTGCTGAGCATTTCACTTTCCTGACAATTAATCTGGAAATCTTCCTAACTTATACATCTGCTCATCTAATTAACACACTGCGGGATAAAGCTAAGTAAAGATGGACTGAAAAGAGGATAATTTGTTCTTTTTCTTTTTTACTTGCATTTCCCTTAAAGCTTTGGGAGATTCCCCTGCCTTTGCCAACAAGTGTCTGGCTGCCACAGAGACAGACAGATGTGCACCTCTCCACCAAATAGTCACATCTGTGCTCTCTGTGCCCCATTAATGCCTTACCTACCTGTATAATATAGCACTGGACTGGGTCTTTAAAAAAGAAAAAAAGATATATGTGCAGCATTCAAGACTTATGGCTCGATTTCGATCCTACTCAGCTGCTTTCAGTCCACCTGAGTTCTCTCAGATCTTTTCCAGCTGTACTTCTTAGAAAGTCTTTTGTTCCAAAGTGTACTCTCTAGATTTGCATTTTGGTGGAGCTGCCAACTAGAGAATGCAAACAATGAATGTCAGGTCAACTAGATTTATATCCAACAAGTATTTGTTTCCTTTGCAGGTATGGGGAGCTATAAAAATTGGTTATAATATCCAATACTGTACATCTCTGTCTGTCTGCTGAAATGTAAAGTGTGAATCAGAAGCATGGATTTTATCTGCAGTCACCTCTGTATATTGCAGCATATGCTTCAGATTGCGCCATAAGTAGGATTTGTAAGTTTCTCACGCACACACCCCTTTTCTTTTCTTTTCTTTTCTTTTCTTTCCTTTTTGTGCAGATATCCATAAGAGGTAATGTCCAAATTCACACTAAGGGTTGTATCCACTTTTAGTCAGAGTAAACTCATTGAAATGAATAGGCATGTCTTTTCTGAGCAGCTGGTGATAACCCTAATTCTACTATTTGTGCCGCATGATATTTTCTTTTCTTTTTTTCTTAGCATTTCCATTGGACTGCACCATCATTCCCTCATTAGCATAGAAAACAGCAAGGGAATGGCATAAATTAACTACCTATTCAAAGGCTAGAAATGTAAGCAAATTTACAGGTATTAAGGATTTAAATCCCATTGAACTCTGTGGATTTTACTTAAGAGTAAACATGCTCTTTGATCACCTTGCATGCTGCTGCTGCTGCTTTTTGCAGTGGGACATTGGGATGAAATTCTTCTCAGAGCACAAACTTATGAGGAAAAAACACCATACCAGGGACACAGAGGATAAACATCTTTAAGGCAGTTAGTTCCTCTTGAGATCGCACACTACTTCAGAGTCTTCATGCTTCAAGACATGCATTAGCCAGGGCTTGTTCTATACCTCTGTCCCATCCACTTGAACTTCATTTTCCTTTCTGCCTCACCAAAGATATTTTTCTTTGCTGCCATTGCCATAGAGAAGCCAGATTGGAGGAAGGAGACAGACAAATGTATACCGCATCAATGGATAATTCATTGCAGCGGGAAGGTGCAGAATACAGTGGGGGACAGAGAAATGGAGGAGTGGCTGGAGAAAACATGCAGAAATATGCATGTTGATTAAGAGACACAGGGGAGTCATGGTCATCAAAATGCAAAGCATTATTTAACTCTATGTTTATGACATCACTGATTCGAAGTGCACACACTGATATATTTGCTCAGTTCAGAGAAGAGGCTGGATGAAAAACAGAAAAAATATTTTCCATATAGTCCACCTAGGTTGCTGAGTGGAGCCCTCCTAACTGTACCACAGTCTATTGAGGTTGCGTTGACCAGGGTTCAAAGGAGGATCTTTGTTGTGGCACCTATTTTGTGGCATGAACTTCCTATGGAAACTGGGTGAACACCAATGATGGGTTCCTCTTCTGGACAGTTTTGGGTTTTTTTAAATCTCTTTACCCTGCTAGTTTCCTGACTGTTGACATCGAGTATGTTTATGTTTTGCTTTGTTCTGACTGCTATAGGAGCTACTGAAATTATATGGCAATCTGGATGTTTCAGCTGTTGTTATTTGATTATCTTAAAGCTTTCTGTATATTATGATCTGCTCTGAGAATTCCAAATGAAATTGGTGTATAATTTTTAAAGATAAAAATAAGAAATATGAATAAGTAAATGAATAAGATCTTTCAAAAGAAGCATCAGTAAAAAAGGAGTAGTGTGAACACACACCAAAGGCCTGCAATAGCACTTTATTATTACTATTATTATTTATTAAATTTGTACATCCCCTTCATCTAAAGATCTCAGGGTGGTGTGCATCATAAAAATACAAGATAAAATTTCTAAGCATACTCTGCCATTCTTTGATCCTGACTTCTGATGCCATATTGGATCTGCGTTTTCAGTAGGGTCATGACTTTTGCTGCCACATGTTATTATACAGTTGCCAGAAAGTCAAGTGCAGAAGAGATATTGGCACCAGAATTCCAAAGGTCCTTAAGCTATCTAGATCCATTTGAAGCACTTCATCATGTGCCCTCAGATTTTTGAATGACACCCCCTGGTTGCACATCTCAGTGGTCTCAATGCCTCTGAGCAAAAAAAATAATCTAGAATCATGCTTCTCAAGTATATCTGGTTAGTTAGTTGATAAAGAAAGTTAATATTCCCTTTTGCTAAGTGAAATATATTTTCTCTCCTTAAATATCCACCTGTGATAGAGGTTTAACCAGTGGTTCGGGTAAAATATCAGTGGCTGATCCCAGCATCACATTTTCATCCACATTTCTTATATTGATTTCCTTATCTTCTTATTACCTTCCTCTTTGCTAGGCACAGGATAATAGAAAAATAGAGATAATGAAGGATACAAAAACATTCATTCTGTCATGGTTGGATATTTGATTTTGGTAATGAACAACCAAGGCTCTAACATAATTGGCAGACTTACTTGCCTGTGCGTGGGCACTTAAACAGAGAGGGTATTTTGACAGCCCAGCATTGATTAAATTGGTCTTTAATTGAAGTAACCAAGTCTTAGCAATGCTGTAAATACTACATTAATTTCACAACAGTGTTAATTGCAAAACATTTATTAATGAAAATAATTCAACATTATTTTCATAATTGCTGATTAAGAAATTGTTTTGGTCTTAAACTGTAATTACATAGCAATTATATTTTGTTTCGTTATAAATATACTACAAGTATGCTACAGTTACCACTGTGTGCTACATGAGACACAGTTTTTTCCTTCCACAGTGGTGGCTGCTTAATTAAAATATTAATGTTGTCCTCATATTCACAATACTTCCCATACTTTATATGTCAATATGCAACGTAGTGCATAGTGTGTCAGACACACTTCAGTTAATTTCTGGAAAAATAAAATAATGTGCAAGCAAAGTAACTACCACAGTGGTATTTTTCTGTCTGCCCAGGCAATGTCAGATTAGTGATAGTGCTGGCATCACACAGCGCTTATGGAAGAATATAGGGTTACAGAGAATAAATAGTCCTTGTCCTGTTCTAACTTGGCTCAAGGTTCCCAGGGGCAGCCAGGCTAAACAAGTGGCACTTACTGAAATGGCAGGATCAAGTCCAGAAAAGAATAATCAAGTCCAATGGTCAAGTAGACTATGCTGGATCACAACCAGCAAGGGAAGGGAAGGTCTGTCAGGACCCAGGAGAGGTCACTGTGGCAAGGGCTAACTGGAAGTCACCCAAAGAGAGCTGTTGACTCAGTAGCATGCTGAACCCTCCTGAAGACTACAGTAGTTGGTTAGCCGGCTGTTAACTTCATCCACTCTGAGCTGCAACCTGTTTCTTAAAGGGCCATTACTTGATTTGGTAGCCTCTAGATCCTATGCCATGTGTGATAGCCTGGGACTTGGGCTCAGACTCGGAACCAGAGGAGTCCCAGTCTGCACAGGGTCCTCTGCCCCAGACACAGTCTGAACCAAGTCTGGGGCCTGATCCTGAAGAGCCCCAGTCTGCACAGGTTCGCCTGCAACAAGCTCCAGCTGGGCTGAGTCAGGGGGCCTGAGCCTGTCCTGGCTCCAGATGCAGAGAATAACACGTTGCCGTCAGCTGGGCCATCACTGACAGCTGCTCCACTATCGGCTGGGTCAGGAGAGGCTGAGGCAGCCCCTGGGTCTTGTAACCCCCCCCCCCCCGGCGTCTCCTGAGCTGCAGAGACTCAGGTCTGAGAAACCTGAGTACTCGCAGGAGAAGTGCTCACCTTCGGGCAAGACTGGGTGGTGAGTTCTCAGGGGATTGGGACCAGCCATTACCTCGCCAGAGATAAAAGGCTGTCAGACCCTGCCCCAGGTTGTGGGAGCTACATTGCTGTTTGCCAGATTCTGTCTGTGTTCCTGTACCTGACCTTGCCTGGTTCCCTACCCCGTTTCCTGCTTTGACTCCTTTGGGCTGACTTCTCGGTGATTCTTCAAACTCTGGACCGGACCTGGACTTTGCTTCCCGGATACCCTCGGGCCAGCACACCACGGGAGCAATGAGAACTTCATCAAGGGTGTGCCCTCTGAATCTGAAAAAAACCAGGCAAAACAATGCCCTTTGGCTTGAATGGTCCTGGAGCAGGGGGTGATGCCTGCCTAGCCAATTCCTTCTTCCTCTGAGCCAGAAGGGCACTGAGGCCAGGCAGCATTGTGACTGCTCTTTAGTTATGTGATTGTGCCCTAAATGCACTCCAAACCTCCACATGGTTCAAATGCAGGCAATGAGTTCCATAAGAACAGAAGTGCCCTGAGCTCTTCATACAAGAGGACATGCACAGCACCAGTGTGTCTGCAAAGCATTCCAGAAACTAAAGAGACAAACTTGCAGAGTCCAGTGTGCATATTGGAGTCCCAGCATATATCTCCTAGCTATCAGACTGGTTTAGGTCTGACCTGAAATCTATATATGTGTTGAGGAAGGGGATTATTTTGATATTTGCTCAGGGGTCTGTGATTTTTCTCAGCAGACTTATACATAATAGTACCTGACATTTCAAGGGAAAAAGTGTACTTTGTGGAGAAGCAAAAAGAAAACAACATGTCGTGTAACTTATCTACCCATTGCCTCAAAATGGGAATCCAGTGTTTGATTTTGTTATTAAATGAAGTGCAAAAGCATGGCTAGGGGTGCAAGAGTGACATTTTTGCTCTAAAATAAGTTCTAGAGGGTTTGTTCTAGTCCCAATTTTGCCCAATGTTTACTTGATTTCTTACATTCCAGATTCAGGGATGGGATCTTCTTGGGCTTTCAACATAGGGTCCTGGGCTTTTAACATAGGGTCGTGTCTATGAGATTACAAAAGTTAGACTGTATAAATCAGATACAGATTTAATTAAAGAGAGGCTAACCATCCTCTCTCACCCCCAGAAAGTATCTTCATAATGAATAGATGAAATGCCCGACTGATAACTTCTACTATGGATTCATTCCTTCATTCCTTTTTTTCTTTATCCCTTCAATTTCCAATCTGCAACTGAAACTTCTACAATGTTTTATTGAACTGGATATCAGAAGACATCAATTTGCGACAGCCTCATAAAAAATAAAATAAAACTGTGATACAGAAGAGAAACCGCTGTATCAGACACACTTCAGTTCCCTTCTACCCCTACCTCAGTGCTCCCGTCAGAAATATCATCAGCCACTGAGGCTGGAAAACAAAATCTCAACTCAAATGCTATTAATACAATAGTCTGAAACTTTCAATACATCCTATGCCTGTTCTAAAATTAAATATTCATTGGTAGCAAGCTTATGTAAAAGGGTGCCAGAGTTCAAAACAGGAATGCGTATAGGAGATAAAGAGAGAGACGGAAGGGGAAAGAAAGCAGTAGAAACGAAGACTGTGGCCAGACCGTTCTGACTCTGATTGCTGTGGATGTTACCAATTTGAACGCATGTTAGGCATACATAGCTGAGCAAAACCCATGTAAATTGGGGATCACAAGTCATATGCTTTAATTAAAAAAAATTACAGGGACTTTTTATGCTCATGAAATGGGATTTCTAGTTCTATCCTTCAGCCTTCTTATCACACATGTATTATGTGCATTTTGTCAGGCATTGCCAGACAGGTGCAGAATGATCAGCTTGCATAGCAACTGAATTATGCCCATAATTAGGCCTAGAGTCAGTAGCTTGATGCTGGGCAGTAAATTGTGTATGTCTCTCTCTCTTTTCTTTTTTCTTTTTGGTTCTTCACATAATAGACCTTTGGCAATAGCTTATTGTAGCTTATTGTAACAGACAATGGATCAACATGGAAGTGTTTATCTTGTGATAATTACACTGCTTTTAAAAATAAAATAAAATGGGTGTGTATTATCAAATGGATTTGCAGCAGGTACTACAGTGGAAGCTCTGGATTGGATACTGGTTTCTGTAACTTCAAGCCATTTGCTAGAGCTCCAAAAAAAGAAAAAGCCTTCAAAATGCCACCCAAAGAAATAGATGAAACCTTGCCCTTACCAGAGTATTGCAATGGCCCCAGTTGGCCCTTTAGGAGCCAGGAGGGGGAAGAGCGAGGCCTGCTATTGGCAAATCACTAATGATTGTCCCCTTTCATCAGCACTTGGCCTGCAATGCAGCAATTCAAAGGGTTGGACCATATGACTAATCTAATGTAATCTGGGTTGTGCTTTAGTCTTATGATTTGCAGATGTTCAGATCCTCTCCACATTCATTTTCAAGAGAAGAACTGTTCTCCTTCATATATACAGTATTGGTTGTGGTTCATGCTGGGTGCCAACCTTAACACCTGATTGGCTTTGTGCCTGAGATACCTTTTGGATAGACCATTAGGTCGAAGAGAAGGAATAAAACAGCCAATTAAACATTCGTGCTCATAAATGTATCCTGTGTAACTTAATAATGCCCACTTTTTCTCCCCTTCCCCACCCTTTTACATGCTGCATTTGAAGAACTCTGTCCAAGAATATCACTAGATGGGGGAAAATGCACGCGCACACACACACGCCACATCATCTCAAAATTATTAAAATCTCTGTGGGAATTCATGATTAATTTTAAGGCCTGACAGATTAAAATACATTATTATGTACACTCTAGTGCATCCTTTCAGATATTTTCAGAATCTGATTTTGCTCTCTTGATACACACCAATGATTCTACATGTATCTAGTAGATTGCAAGGAATAGATTAGCATTAAAGAGGCAGTATTGTGTTGTTAGGTTGTTATGTGTAACTTGTGCTTATACATTAAGAAAAATGTACCTGGCATTCCCTTGGACATGACCAGACCCCATAAAAAAGAAAGCATTATTAATAGTTGGTTGTAATGCATTTGTGGCAGCGCATCTGAAATTCTGACCTTTAGCATGTTAACTGGCTCTTTTTATCTGGTTCTCTGGCTGACTAAGCCACAACAGTAGCCTGATTAAATGTGGGGAACCAAAGGTTTGTTATCTATACTTCCTAAACAGAATCCTAACTTTTCTTTCCCCATAAGACCTACAAGACATTTGCAAAGGAAATATGAAGCTGTAAAATGAAAATAGCAATGATCAGTGTTTCATATGGGATAATTTGATTATCTATTTGATAATCTGTTTGATAATGCGATGTGTTTTCATATGGGGCAATTTAATTATCTGTGAGTAGAACAGGGACCTCTGCTCTCTAGTTTAAACTGGGTTAGTACAAATCCCTTTGCCAGGATGTAAGTAAATGCACACACCCCACCCAAGCAAGAGAGTGGAGATTTTAGGTCACTAAATAGTTTGACCTTGGACTAATCACATACCAATAACCTGTGAAAGGTGTTTCTTTAAAAAAAAATTAATCCTGTATTAGAAAATTGATACCCCACTTTTGTTTTCTCCCCCCCCTCCCTCACACATACTGCGGCGACGCCTCCTCCCTCCCTCCTCCTGGCTTCTCCCTGCCCTGTCTAGAGGAGGAAGGGGGCTGGGCTGAGCTGGCTGAGTGCCATTTTAAGCAGCCACTCTCCGGACCACTTTCGCACCACTCATCTTTCCTCCTCCGCCGCTGCCCTGGTGCTGCTGTGGGCCAGAGGACGGAGCGGGCAAGTTCACTCTGCCTACCCATGAGAAGCAGCAGCAGCAGTGGTGGTGGCGGCGGTGGCAGCCCCGGGGAAGGTAAGCACAGTGACTGGAGTTGGGGGTGGGAAGGACTACTTGCCCCCCTCGCCTCTTCTTCCAGCTCTCCCCCCCCCCCGGTGCTGCTTCTCCGGCCTCCCACAAGGTCTGAGGGACAGTGGACCAGCCCACGGCTAAAAAAAATTGCCAACCCCTGGATTGTGTTATCCAAAGCAGTCCCATCAGGCGGTGCTGGACTATAAGTGAGGGGAATACATGAAAGGTCTTTGAGACTAAGGGTGTGTTCACATCCCCCCCCCCTGCATTTCAATCACATTTGCAGATCATTGTACGCTTTAGTAAGGTTGGATTTGTTTTCAGTTTGGCCACTGTCTGTCCACACCAGTGAGCAAAGAGGGGAATGAATGTCTTCATATGGTTTGTTTTCAAATTGGATCAAATCTGGTTTGGGGGAAATGCATCAAAATGCAGTATTTCTCAAGAAACTACAGGATAGAAATGGATTGTGGCTAAGGTTGTGTGTACATGGCTTCACTAACCACCAGTGGAAGTATACTGGATGCAGAGTAAATGCATCCTGAGACAACTGAGCTGCAGTAGGTTGTGGTCATTTTCATTTGGCAGGTGACAGCTACAGTCAAAAAGTAATAGAAATAGATTCTAATGTTCTGCCACTCAGGTGGCTACTCAGCAAGTTTGCGCATTCTGAGTACCACATCAGTCACCACAGCACTGAAAATTGGCACACTCATCAGAAGCCATAGTGAAAGAGACCAAAGCAGCACCATTAATTCTAGTCATGGGAATGAATGAAACAAGAATATTATTATACATATGAGTTCAAGCCAAACGTTGGGAACTACACTCCTCAGAACTTGCCAGATATGATTACATTAATCTCTATCATTTCACTCCCTAAATGGAAACAGCAAAGTAGTTGTCCCCACTGAAAAATAGCAGAACATATTTTCCAGCAAGCAGTTAATAAAACATGTCTATGGTACATTGTAGAAGGCTTCCAACGAATAGACCTCACTCTTGAGCCAGACTCCGGTGGAAACAAGTGCCAAAAGACAATGAGGCAGATGAGCATTATATGTGTATTAGTGCTGAAATGAAAAATTGCACCAATTCAGAATCTGACAAGTTTCATGCATTCACAATTGACAAATTTGGATTTGAACATACAAATGGATATGGAACCAGGGTTTCAGGCACAAAATGGGAGTGCGGCCAAACATATGTTTCACCAAATAAAAACTTGTTGGGGGGGGGCTGGTTTTGTGGCAAAAGACAAACTTCACATTTGCAAAAGCTGCAAATGGATTTTTGTGACCTTTTGCAGCATGCAGTGAATTTATTTTAGAATTTATATCCCACTTCTCCACATATTATTTAACCCAGCTGTTCAGGGCATTTGTGAATTTTAGTTTGAATGTATTGTCATTCATATTAATTGTATTACAGATGTTTGCCTCTTAGGAAGGATAGTGTGCAGGGAAAAGTTCACTCAAGCGTCACAAGGCAAGACCCAGCCCTGAATTCATGTTTCTGCTATAAACAAATATAAAACCCCATAAAACAATATTTGCAACAACCTGTAGTGTTAATGCAGTGCTGCACAGTGATACTAGAGAAGATGAAACTGGTGTCATGACCTCTATCTGGGCAGCAACTCAGAGTCATTAGATGAGGAGAGCACAGCCAGAACAGAAGGAATAGCTAGAAAGACCATGTAAAAGTGAGGCCCTGACACAAGCCATGAAACTCAGCAAGAGTATGTACACCAAGAGACTCCTGGGCAGGAACCCCCAGAAACCACAATCCCTTGAGCCTGAGGTCCTCACCTGGCAATGAGTAAGCAATGAGCTAGGAGGGAATTAATGAGAGGCAATGAGTGCTAGGTCCCAGGCCAGGAGACTGCTCTAAGCTCTCCAGGAAAGAAACAGGGCCTGAGAGGGGGTAGTCTGAGAAGCGTAAATAGCCTCATTTAGGTCTTTGCCCAGGAAAACCTGAATTGCTGTTCGCTCCAATTCACAGAAAGCAGCAGGAGAAGAGGAAGTGTGTATAAGCCCTCAGTTGGAAATGTTGCTCTCCTGGAGCTCTCCAGGGTCCTGTAACTACACTTTACCTGCTTGCTTGCTAGACTGCTATGTCCTCAGGCATTCTGGTGTCTGCCCCCTTGGCTATTGCTTTTGGTCAGGACAGAACAACTGACCATAAGTGCACCACACTTTTTGTTTGGGATCTGCCATAGTAGAAGAAGCTGGCTTGACTGTTGATGTCACAGGTTCTACAGAAGTACCTGGTCAATATTTCAGCATTGAAATATTCATTGATATGGCCAAATGTGAAGTATTAGCTTTCTAGGAATCATAGGCAATTAAGCATACTCCAAAGGTTTCAGAGGAGTAGTCGTGTTAGTCTGTTGCGGCATTGTGGCCATACTGCAGTTTCCAAACTGCCTTCAAAGGCACTCCTATGTACAGTAAAGGGCACCCAACCTAGAAGTGACCAAACCATAGATAATTGTGGCTAGATTATTTCTGTACAGGAGAGGTTGCAAAAACAGTGTGTCAGTCTCAACCAACAGAAGGTCCTTTATGCTGCTGAGGCTACTTGAGCCTAAGGTGATAAAGATTAATCTAACAGCATTCCCATATTCCACATCTGATCTTTTAGATGAGTACAACCCTACCCTTCAGGTAGGGCCAGGGAGAGAGCCCTGGTTGACATACTGGAGAATCACTGCCTTTTAGCTGGACAGACCAATGGTCTGACTCAGTATAAGGCAGTCTCATATGTTTTTTAGTTTGGCAATAAGCTTTGGAACATTCTCGCCTATTACCATTACCTCAGCTCTGCAAACTCCATTCCTGAAAATGTCAAGGCATGAGTGTCTGCCCAGAGTATCTCTGTTTGGTTTCTTGACCTCTCTGGTTGTTCCATGACCAACTGTTCTTCCTTTCTACCTACCATCAGACTGGCTGGCTGAAACAGTTGGCCTTGGAAATATGTGTCACATGTGGAGAATAAGACTAATTCATCACAGTTGTTTGATTATATATATATATATATATATATATATATATATATATATATATATATATATATATCCAATGAGTGGATATCCAGGAATTTTGCAGTATTCACTTCTCTGGACCTTTATGGGCCTTGCTTTCACTCAGGAAGGCCCAGTCTTTGACATGGCATCCTAATGTTTCTTCTCCAGCTGTTTTTATGTTAACCAACAAGTAACTTTTCTTCAGAGAGATCATCAGCTAATTTGCCTGCCTTGGTGCAGCCTGATCAACAGCAAGTCCTTCATGAGGGAAATATAATTAAATCCCAACCTTATATATCACCAGGATATTGCTGGAACATGAAATTGATTTCTCCGAAAGTCAAACCAGAGTTAGCATGTTGTTCTGACAGAAGAGCAACTGGAACATGTTTACTTCATGACCCCCTCAGATGGTGTTGGAATACTAGCTCTTACGACACAAGGAAATCCCCATCTTCTTTACTGTTCAACCTACATCTTCCCCATCCCAACCCCCACCACACACACTTTTCTAAGGTGATAAACTCAAGGGCAAGAGAGAACAAGCAATAAGGTGATCTTGTCATGCAGCTCAAGATTTTTAAAGCACATTAACTGTAATTTTTAGTTAGTCATAATTTAGTGAACCATTAAAAGTGACCCAGTTCACTGAACTGAACTGAACTGAACAGATGGAATTCCACCCTCAGTCTGCTTGACTGGTTTTTTGAACAATGCAAACTCTTCTTTCAAAATCCCCTCCTAAGAGCTTCATGCAACATTTGGTGGATGCTCTGGTCTCTCTCTCTCTCCTCTTTGGCTCTGCAGTATTATGTAACAAAGAAGACGGCGGATATTATTCACATCCTAAGACGCCACTTGCTTTTTCATTTCCTTCTCTTTCTTTCTTTTTTTATTTTCTTAAAAAAAAAACCTAGCTCATTTTCTCATGCTATGACTTTACAGTTATAAATTAAATAATTAATTAAACAGAAAATGGGCTGCCAGATTCCAGCCCTTTACAAACTACAGCTCTTTTACTATGTTAATGAGACTTCCTTATGCCCGTGCATATAAATGTACTCCAAGAAAGATTTGTCATCCTCCTCACCCTCACACTAGACCCGCCCCCCCCTCCCCTCAGAATGGGCAAAAGGACTGAATTTCTAACCTAGGGCTGTGTGGCTGTCTTCTCAGTTCCTGCCCATCATTATGCCAGTTCCTCTTTCCAACAAATGATGTCGGAACTTCCAGATATTTCATTGGAGTGTGAGTGTGTGCCAGTGTGATAAACAAAGGGATAAATATTAATCTCCTACAAAAAAGATGCATGCTCCTATTTTCAAGTCATATAAAGTGTACCAGAATCTCTTGATAATGCACACTGTGTAAGTAGCAAACAAAAACATTGACTTCACTGGTTTGGCTCTTTTTCATACATTTTTCATACATTTGATACAAGTTAAAGTCCAAGCAAAGTACATGCCAGTGACTGACAGAACCAAAGTGTTTTGCAGTCAAATTTAAAAATAAAAATAACAATCTTAGAATATGTGGAGATCATGGGGCATGAGTCTGGAAAGACTAGTTGTGGGACATTTAAGACATCTACTTTTGTCGTTTTCCATTCTTTTTCCTGTAAAAGTTAACATTCCTGACAGGTATCCAAAACTGCTATTGCTGTCTATATGCATGTTTTATGTGCTAATGGCAATGTGAATTGTTAATAATAAAAGTAAATGGTGTTTTCATTTCAGGGTCAAAAGCATCTCTGGTAGACTCAGAGTGTTCTTGTTCGCCAGAATGCCAATTATGGGTTTCCAGTATGTCTTCAGGGGAAGATGTGAACATACAGTGGCACGAAAAAGGAAGGCATTATTTGTGCATGTATGTAACCACACTTTATGTCACACATTTAATTAATTAATTAATTGACAAAACAGTTCAGCCATTTCAAGAACATTTCCACCCTTTTTTTTCTTTTTGCAAAGTTATCTTAAAAACATAAATTCAATTTAGCGCAAATCCTTTTGAAAGATAGCAAATATTTATACAGTTACAGGTAGGTAGCCGTGTTGGTCTGCCATAGTCAAAACAAAATAAAATAAAAAATTCCTTCCAGTAGCACCTTTGAGACCAACTAAGTTTGTTCTTGGTGTGTGCATGCATATAGCATGTGATTTCCCTAGCATCTCACCATTCAAAACAGTAAAGATGTAACAAAACAAGAGACACTCCTTCATCCCAGAAGGAAGCAGCTGTATTCGAGTCAGAAAGCTGTTCCACATGTTACATAACAGCATACCCAATTTGCTACCAGGAGTACACTCAGCGGGGAGTCACAGCCGATCAGGGCTGTTTGATTGGTGTACCTGCATGATACATGTGTTTACTGCATTCACTCTTTCTATTTTGTAGGACCTAGGACATTATATGTATACACCTAAAAATATAAAGTGTGGGTGCAACTAGCACAGCTTTCAGCTTCACATCGCTTCACATGTCGCTTTTAAAATGTCCACCAGAGACTTGGGTGAACAGTTAAAATGCAATGTGCTATGTGTCCCTAAGCAGATTTGGTGCAGTTGGCCTCCCATTCAAGTGAATCTTAAAACTCGCCAAGATATTGTCTCTGGAGTGACCCCAACACACCATGCTTAGGGACTAGCAAAACCCTCAGTCTACTGGACCAGTTCCACTATCAAATTGTGCCCTGCTAATGCACAGACAACCCATTCTTTGCCTCTCCAATTCAGTTTCATTAGGATAAATTTAACAGAATAAAAATAGGCAGAAACCAAACAATAATATTAGGATTGGGAGAAGTCACATAAAACCAACCAAGTAAGGCTTTTAATAAGCACAACAATTACATAGCACTAATTAATACAGGAAGAGACTACACCCTATTAATATTATTAGTATTTTATTTATTAGGTCTGCTTTAAAAGAGATGAATATAAATCTTTGCAATATAAAATTTCCTTGTTTTATTAAGAGGAGTTTTTAATCAGATGAATGGACTTATATGTACTAGTTAACTTTGCTGGAGTTTAGTCGTCGTATTTAAAGCAGATTTTATCCTAGAGTGATATTAATTTGATAGGATCCCTGATCTGTAAACCATTGGTTATCTTGGTCTCTCCTGATAAGAAAAAAAAGTGCTGAGGATTTCCAGTTGGTGAGCACATTTGGGCAGAATCTTTCACACGTCACAAATTGCAGATGGGAGGCAGTGATCTCGAACATGCAGTCACATTGCGTGACCATCTGACACCTTCCATTTAGAAAAATAATACTTTCCTCACAGCATACGCTCCCTGCTGCAACCAGCACCAAAAATTATGCCTGGGAGAGCTGTTCTTCCTCCACTAAGGTCTTAAATATTTCTTAGACTGCTTTTAAAAGATTCATAGTGCAGCAGCACCTAGATCACATCTTCCTACCCTACTGAAAATCCTGAAATTCTCTGCAAGACACCATTAAGCACAAAAGGAGTGAAAAGGGGTGCGGGAGGAACCTGAAACTGCACACTTACACTACAAGGGCAAACAGAGCAATTTTTATTTATTAATCAATATTTTAGTTCTTACATGCAAAACTCAGATGAACAACTGTATAGTACCTTGCATTTTTAGGAAGGTCCACTTACTAGGGAATACTTCCCATGTGATGAATTTTCACATGTGGCTATAACCGGTGGATAGGGAATAAAATATAATCTTTTCTTATGCTGCCACATGTGATTAATACACATGTACCTATTTTGCCCTTTGAGAATATAGTAAGTGGTCTTGCATTTCTATGTTGTGCACAGAAAGCAAAAGGGGGGCATGTGATAGGATATATGTGGAGTTCATGCCATTTCTTATATGGAAGTTAGATCCATGTATGTGCAAAGTAGCACATGTGCTAAGACCTATGGTTTTTTGAATTGCCTATAGCAGTCCTGCATTAACTCACATCATCAATACATGTATGGCAAGTACTATGCATTAAGGCATTTCTACACTTCACAAAAAATGATTGAAGGGTGGTTTTTAAAAAGCAGGTAATATAAATCATAATGCATAATAAACAGAAGAATTAAAACAAAACAGAAACAATAAAATAATTCACATAAGGCACATAATTAACAACAAAATGACATTTGTATACAAAAGTACAAAGTACTGTATGCATTATCACTTCTCTTTAGTAGTTTGAAGAAGCTTAGTTGATTTAGTTTAGTTTAAAGTGATTTACCAAAAAAAAAATAATGCAAAATTACTTGGTAAAATACCCATAAAACAATACAAAAGAGTTCTTGCAAAATCAACTAAAGCAAGAATGTCTGCCTCCAACCAACACAAAATTAGCAAATTATTGTCTTTTGTTCATAAGATTGTTTATTCTTAAATTCATGGTATATTCAGGATAAATGGCAGGGGGTGCACTTTGCCAAGAGCTGTCTTAAAAGCTGGGGTAGATGTTTTTGCAGATGTCTGCAGAGCCAGTGTGCCCAACAGTCAAGCCAGCCAACCACTTAATTTCAACAGAGTGTCTTCCTTAAAGTGTCACAAAGACATTTTCAGAACAGGCTGTGGGCTCTTGTGGAAATAGCAGGTGCAATATTCTGAGCCTGAATGTTTATGTTCTGGAGAAAGCATAACAGACAGTTTTTGTGACACATATAAAGGTGGGTACAAAGTGCACTACTTAGTCTCACTCACGAAGCTGTCTAAGATAAACTGTTGCTTTGCCGGCAAACCTTAGGGCTAATTCAAATGGCCAAAGACCGGCAGCAGATTATTTCCCCCCAGATAATTAAGCAGGTAAAAGCTGCTTGTTGTGTCTATTTCTATCCCACTTTTGTTGCTGGTGAACAGATTTTGCTAGTTTGTGCTGTGCTGGAAAACATGAAAGCCTGTTAGAACCAGAGGCAATGCCTCTGGCCAGTCTCTCACAACTGCTATGGCAGCCTCTCCCAATCTGATGCCCTTCAGATGTTTTGCACTGCAACTTCCATCAGTCCCAGCCACCATGGGCAATGGTCAGGAATTATTAGAGCCA
The DNA here is from genome assembly GCF_009819535.1 of Lacerta agilis. Classification (NCBI taxonomy): domain Eukaryota; kingdom Metazoa; phylum Chordata; class Lepidosauria; order Squamata; family Lacertidae; genus Lacerta; species Lacerta agilis. The sequence continues at coordinate 46,170,014 of NC_046318.1, read as the reverse complement.
CAGTCCAACAATATCTGGACAGCAGTTTGTGGGAGGTTGTTCTATGCAGTAGTATCTTTGTCATCAGCCAGCCCCTGGGTCACCTGCAGCTCCTTCAGCCCTTTCTTTCTGGAAAGAAGAGCCTAGAACATGACTCTATCATCAACTCCTATGGACTAGAAGACTCAGAGGTAGGGAGGCCCATACCCTGAAGACACATGTGGCCCTCTGGGTCTTTCTTGTAAGCCCTTGGCCATTTCCCCATGCCATGTTCCCTCTCCCTAGACTGCCCCTCCCACCAGCCCTGGCTTGGCGGAGAATAGAGGAGAGGGATGGGGTGTACAGAAACCTCTGGTTTTGTATGGCTGGAGTGAACCCTACTGTACAAAAGTAAGGGCTTAGCCACACTTATCTTTCCTTTGCTCTTTCCAGGCCTGTTCTGCCTGCATGTCTGAACACCTTTTTTAATTTGCCCTGGATCTTTCCCCATGAAAACCTGCTCTTTTGCACTCAATCAGAGCAAATGTCAATCCTTGGGAAACCCAGATTTTCCACTAAAAAACTAAGGAGCTGGTTTTTGCAGGGAAAACTCTGGGGCAGGAAGGAAACACGCTCAGATCTAAAGCTTTAAAGCACAAGCCTGTGCCTGGAAACAGCGGGACAAAAGGTAAGTGTGGATAAGCCCTAAGAGCTGACTTGGTCCAATATTCTGTCTTCCCATGCACTTAATATACAGAGCAATTCCTCTACTGCAAAGTCCTCAAACATATTAGCAATGTACATGCTGCAGTCTTTGTTTTCTACTTGCCTTCCAGTTTTAAAAAAGGAATCTAATCTTGAAACCTTTACTCGCCCTTTAGTTTCATGTGCCTATTATCCCCGCCTACTTGTATCTAATTTTCTGGTTTATCCTGGAGCGTTGTGAAAGTCATTATGACATGTAATCAGTGACTGAGTTGCTCTTCTTCAGGAAACCAAGTGTTGCTGAGCATTACAATCTACATTATTATTTTTGTTATTATAACTGGGATAGATACATCAAAAGACTATATTCCCAAGAATTATGCTGTTGGTCATTTTTCAGCTTCGCTAAAATGTTATTACTGCAACAAAAGACCAAAATTGCATGTGCATTTAACTCACAAAAACATGTTGTGTGCTTTCTGATTGCTGGGGTGGGGTGGCTATCACTATGGGCTTGCCTTGAAGCAATCCTGATCACAGTTTGGGTTTCGACAAAGAAACTCTATTCACTCAGGACGAGTTGTGGATGTTTCCTCAATGGGATTTATGGTTAGGAATTAGCCAGACTCTCTCAAGTGTTTGGAACGGGAGAGCCATTGGACCTTGAGAAAAGTCATATTTTCTGCAGTCAAAGAGGGATTGTAGTTTGGGGACAAGGCAGATTAAGGGAGAGAGAACTGAGTTTTGAGTCACTAACTGGAGGCGACTTGGGGTGTAGGTCTTTCTCTCTCTGAAAATCTCATGCAGGACTGCTGAACTACTGCTTTGGAGAAGTGCTTTTGCTGATTCCTTCATTTTTGTGCAACTTGTAAACAATTCAAATATTACAAAAACACCTAACATCTTCAGTGATCTCCCCTTCCAAAGGACATCAGACTCAAGTAGTGCTGCACTATAATGTCTTACTGCTCAGGAAAGTGGGGAACATGTGACAATACCTTGTCCTTATGTATGCATGATGCTCTTCTCCACACCTTGCATGCATAAATTTACATTCATAGAATTTAGTGTGTCAAATGTGCACATCAAGTCTACTCGATCTGCACATAATTATTTATTCTGTGTCTTACCATCTGAATAACTTTCTAAACTGAAGAACCTTTTGTAAATCAGGGTATTACTCCAGTGCAGAATTCCCTACTCATATTGTTGATTTCAGTTTGTATTTGTGAGAAAATAAACTTTTCCTTGTGAGAATTAGAAATTGCAGTAGCCTCTGAGTTACTGCATTCAGAACTGTCCAGGGCTGCAGAAGGATGAAATTGCACCCCACCACTGTATAATAGCAGCAAAGCCTCTGCCTACAGATATAATAATATATTAATCCTAGAAGTTATTCATTACTTCTGGAACTTTGCCATGTTGCATGTGCATGGAATGGGTAATGTCCTTGTGCAAGACTTGCCCGTCTCTCTGCCTGTGTTTGGTGATGCCCATAGTTGGGTGAGCCTAACTTCCACTGGTTAGGATTTTTTCTTGAAAATACAATCCAGTTGCCAACAAGTTAAGCAACCATACTGTGCAATAGTGAAATTATTGGAACAGGGTTATGTGCTTTCTTGAAATGCCATGTGTAAAATGGGCATTAAGTTCAGAGCAATGGTGATGTTAGAACAGATTACCATTTTACATATGCTGACCCACACTCATGAGACGTTTTCCAATGAAACCAATCACACATGTAATGAATGTGCGGAGGTAGAAGCAACAACCAAGAAAGTACCCACTCCCCCATGCCTTCATGTGCCTACCGGCTACACCCCTGCAGTTCCGCATTCAGCATTGGTGAGAAAGGTACTGTACCTTACACACTGACAGCTGTACACACCTAGGACTTTGCCCAGTTAAAAACCTCATATCGGATAGAGGAGACTTCCACTGAGAGCAAATATGAAAGACAATCCATACAGAACTTGATGGGACGATATGAGAAATAAATTGGGTGATGTTGAAATAGAAGGGCATTTCCATTTGGAAGAAAATATGGCTGATAATTCAAGAAGGAAATACATTGCCCATGGAAAGCTTTTAAGGTGTGACATTTGTTGTGTTTTAGTATATTCTGTCGGAAGCTGCCAAGAGTGGTTGGGGCAACCCAGTCAGATGGGCGGACTACAAAAAAACACATTATTATTATTATTATTATTATTATTATTATTATTATTATTATCATGCTTTTAAATGAGTCTGAGGATGAAAATGGGGTGTAACAGAAGAGCCAATGTTATATACAGTATTTGTGTAATGTTTGCCTGCGACATTGACAGAAAGTCTTTAGAAAGGAAATTGAGTCCCCACCCCACTCTGTGTACTTGTACACCTCTGATGGTTTGAATCCATCCAGTAGTTACTAATAGCAACACTCACTACCTCTATATTTAAGTGACAAGGAAGCAATTTTATTTAATTTCCTGCCATAAAACCTTTGCAAGTGTTATAAAACCAATATAGTATTTAAAGATGACACAACAATGGGATAAGGGCGGTAATAATGCTGTTGATTCACTGCTTACTCTCTGCAAAACGCAGCCATGTGAAGAATCTCCGGGTGGAAAAGAATTTGGACTTCGCCTTACTTACCACACAACCAGAGGCCCACACAGCAAGGAAAACATGCAGATACATTTGAGCAGTCTGCTGGGAGAACAAAGCAATTGGCAACACATGCTCTGGCTTTCCATCAGGTTGTCTTGGCCGTGGTGATGGCTGAAGAACAGATCTTTTAGGCGGGCAAACCCAATAGGCAGGAGCAGGCAATAAATTAGAGCGCTAAGATGACATACATGACATTGTTGTCTTCAGTGAGTCAAAGGAGGCATGTGTTATTTGTAAGCAGCTGCATGCAACATTATTCATCATCATTGTCTATTTGTATGCTGCCTTTCCACCATTAAACCATGCCCAAGGCTGCTTACAACATGAAAATTTTTACATAATTACAAAAATAGAACAAAGGTACAGTAGTCATAGGCAATTTAAAAAACCCAATAAGTATTCAATAAAATTAAACAACCCCCACATAAGTCATAGTAAGTTCTAACAATAAAGATACAAGAAATACTAATAACAGTGAAAATTAAGCGTCTACAAAATTAAATATTCTCTCCAACAAAGAAGAACAAACCCTGAACAGTATTCTACCCCAAGAGTCTCTAGGCATCCTGAACAGAATACACAGCAAAGGTGGTCTCTAGCCTCTTCAGCAGCCTCAGCTTTTGTAGCTGGAGTCAGTCAGTCAGGACCCTTCACTGCCAGGCCAGGTGGAAAGAGACTAACAAGGCAGAGAGCAGGTCTTGCAAGACTCACAGCAAAAATCAAAAGGCATGAGGGCATTGCAGGGGGTTTGACTAGATGACCCTCAGGATCTCTTCCAAATCTACAATTCTATGATTCTATTATTGCAATGTGGTCTTGATGTCAGTGAAGGGAGAGGAACAGGAGAAATGCTCAAAAAGCTTGCAGAAGCCCTTGATGCCAAGAAGAAAGGGTAGCACATTAGTGATAGATCTCTGTCCTTATTTTGAATGCCTCATGATGCCCTAGGCATGGTCTGCCACTGCTGAAATTGCACTGGCTTGCTATACCATGTGACACACCATCAAAAGTACTCCACATATTGAACCAGTTAATGGTTCACTAAGTAGTGTGACTTTCAAGGGCAGAACCAGGAATCTGTGATTTGTTAAGCATCTCTCCACTGACACCTCCCTACATAAAAAGTGACAGGTGACAACTGGCTTTCTTGCTGGTTAGTTTACAGGTGTATGTTCATTGGTGGGTAGGCAGTGTCCAGATGTTCTCTTACTGACAGATATTTTCCATTGTAGGAATGCACTTCATGTTTTAAATGCCCTTGATACTGGGTGAAAAGCATGTCCTAATTCCTGAAGCCTTGGGATCTGTAAATTGTTCTGTTTTGGTCACCAATTGTTCTTGCCATTGCCCTTTCAGAGAAGACCTTTGTATGTCATCATGTTGCAATGTAAGGTAAGGCAAAGCAGTTGCCCTAGATTCTGGTCTCTTGAGTGCTGTGGCTTAACTTTCATCTGCTAATGTGCTTTCACTCTCACTGTTTCTGCCCTTTTAACTTTTCCCTTCTTCAGTAAATATAGAGGGATGTGCTCTCAGAAAGCCTCTTAGAATAGCATTTTCTGCAGCAAAATGTATTCTTTTCTTACTTTTTCTTTTTGTGCATCATTATCTTCCTAGTCTCCAGTCTGTTAAGCATGTAGACAACATTATTTTCAAAGGTAGAAAAATACAAGTAAAAACAAACAAACAAAGTTGGTAGGGGCATCTTAAAGAATTATCTACTCACTGCAATGCGAGCGTTCAATGAAGGTGTTTGTATGTGTGCATATACTGTATAAGGTGAAAACCAGTGCTGTGTTCCACTTATGGCATGGCTCTTGATCCGGCAAAGAGGTCTGAAGTGGAGGTGATCTGTGCTGATTCCCCCTGCAGCACCCAGTAGTGGCCAGTATGGTTGGGTGCCACTGCTCAGCTGATCTCCAGTCGGTCATATTGCTACTGCTTACAGAAAATGCACCCAAGAGCCAATCCAATGTTCCTGCCAGTGCATTTCCACTGCACCAGTCTCCTTGCCATCTCTTCCCTGACTCTACCTCCTGGTAAGCTGCAGAGCAATGTGACCTACCAGAGGTTAGTTGAGCAGTGGTATCTCATCACACCATCTCCCACTAGCAGCACCCACACAACATTCTACACTGTTTTGTCAGGTCCCCCTCCACCCTGGAAGATATTTTTCTACCACAAGCCAGAAGGAAGAATCAGCACAGGGCACTGCTGAAATTTGAAAGACCAAAAGACACCACTCCCAGGCACATGGTCATTCAACCACCAATAAAAAGCTAACTAATTTTCATGTAAGTGTTTACATGCCTTTCCCTACTATCTTAATATCGAGGGGTGGGTACAGGAAGGGGTTGAAGTAAGGACACATCTACAGTGGTTGCCTATACAAGACAAACAGAAGAAGCAAATAAGATTGTGTGCTAGGCTTGGATAATGCAAGCACGGGATTATCAAAGTCAAGAGGACTACCAAAATTAAAATATAGGGCAGCATGCATCACATTTCAATCACAGCTTTCATGAAAAACCAAATGTGGCAAAACAGTTTAGTCCATTGTTCTGAGTGCTGCACCTTTCGTACAAAAAAATCAAAATGATTCAAGAACACTGCTAGTCTAATTTAGGTGGTCACAGCACAGTGAAACATTAAAAGGAATACAGTTCACTGGACTGAATCGGTCTGAAAGAGTGGAATTCAACCCTCCATATGCTTGAGCAGTCTGCATCATGCCAAACTTTCTATTACCATTCCTCTCAAATGCCTGTGTCTCAGAGTTGAAGGGAAACTACAGGCCCATTACTGAGCTCCCAACAGCATGATCATACAATGCAAGAAGCACTTTAATGAGTGGAAAAAAAGAGAGTAAAATGTCTTTTTTGCAAAGTTCTTGCTAATGCTGTTTGGGATCATTGAGGCTTGTACAGTAAATATTAATCTTGCTAGAAGCTGATACCATTTGTGACCCTAGCAAAGAAGAAATTGTTAAAGAGCAAGTGTATAGTCTGCATTAATGATTATGAGAATAATGAACTTTTAGGGACAACATTTCATTTGGGCCTGTAACTGGTTCGTACTTGTACCCACTTCATTCTCTTTCTTTGATCTTTCATAAGAGCAACAGCTTTTTGTGGACTGCACAAGCTGTGAACTCATATGCAAAATATTATATGCATCTAGCAGCTAGTTATATAAAGCTAGTTTGTTTGCTTTTTTAATCCAGTGCTATTTTTCTAGAAAAAGCTGCTGGAACTCACCACGAACACCTCCCTTGCTCTCTTATAATGGCAGTGGCACCCACCTGAGAGATGCTGGAAATGTGTTCCAGCTCAAAAAAAGAGCCCTGTTTATATCCATTAGAGGCTCTGATCCCATATCAACTTTAGCAAAAACAGGACACCCTTTACTTTTTACAACCCCAGTCTTTCAGACAGAGGCTTTCTAGTGATAAGGAAAACCACAGCCATAGAAAACAAAGTTGGTGTCTCTGGATGAACATTCTGATGGTGTCATTAAAAACACTTTATTCTTTTGAATTGTCACCATGACTAGAATTTAAGAAAAGTTGGGAGAAGTTAAACAAGCAAATTCTGTTGGGGGTGGGCAGGGAGCTGTTTTTCCATTATTCCTAATGAGAAAACTACGTAATGCTCAGTTTTTCCCTTCATGTAGCTTCTGAGGTCAAACATGTCTTGCTAAATTCCTTTATCCCTCCTCTGCTATCATTTTTAAAGCATCCACTGAAGGAATCAGGATAGAGACAATGGTTGTTTTAACCCTTTCTACCTGTGTGATGGTCCCAACAAAAATCCATCCAAGTGTTTATCTTCCCATGGAGGGAAGCTGCTTTTTACTCTTTTCAGAAGGTGTAATACATCTGATAATAATAGTCAGGCAGGTGGAAGGTGACAGAGGTCTATAACATATGCATGCACTTTTAAGGGAATAGGGTGGTGTTCAACTACTGTAAGTTTCAGAGTAGACCCATTGAAAGGAATGAATACGGCTAAGTCAAGTCCATTAATTTCAATGGGTCAGCTTTGTGTAGAGTCATAGAATTGTAGAGTTGGTCATCTAGTCCAACCCCCTGCAATGCAGGAATCTTTTTGCCCAACATGGGGTTGAAACCCATGACCCTGGAAGTAAGAGTTTCATGCTCTACTGACTGAGCTTTCTCAGCAGATCAGTAATTAGTTGAATACCGACCCATTGTATTGAAACTCTGTCAAGAAAGGTCAAAGATGGGGTAGTGGTTCTGTAGAAATCAGATCAAAAGAAAAGGGTCTCTCTTTTATGCCAGGGATCCCATGACTCAGAAACAGAATGGTTAAGCTTACCAGCAGCATGCTTGTTGAACTGAGACAAATGGGATGAGCAGGTCAGTCTGACGAGCTAATCAGTACTCTTCTGATTATGCTTCTAGGACATATGCCACATACTGAAAGAAGTTCATGGATGAGTGCCAACACAGAGAGACCAAGGATGTCCTGTCCTTTCCAGACTATTGAACAGAATCTTTAAAAGTACAAGTCACTGCTCCAGTCTTATTTCTGTTTTCCCCTACGCACAGAGTTTTGGAGACAATCACCCAATGCATCTCAGTTCTGAGAAGCATATGAGAAAGAGCAGCTACTTATTGTTGATTTACCACTGGGCTTCAACCTTGTTTCATCCCCTAGTGATATAATGCTGGCTGCAAATGGGTAGCATATTTTTTTATTCTTTGCTCTTATACTTTGTTCATACTTCAGCCAGCCGCTCTTGCAGGAAACTGATTTTCTAGATCCATTTCAATTGGGGTTTAGGCCCAGTTTTGGCACAGAAATTGCTTTGGTTGCCCTGTATGATGACCTCTGCTGGGAAAGAGACAGACAAAGTGTCTCACTATTAATTCTCCTCAAACTCTCAAAGGTTTTCAGTACCATCAACCATGGTATCCTTCTGGAGCAGTTGTCTGAGTTAGAGATTAGTGACACCACTTTGCAATGCTTCCAATCCTACTTGGATGGTTGTTTCCAGAGGATGATGCTTGGGGGGGTGATCTTTGCCCCATGGAGTGTTTCTAGTTGCCAAGCCATGGTCTAGGCATTACATTGCAGCTGAGCCAGTCAGAAGCTTTACTCAGCTACCCAGCAAGTCCACATCCAATCTAGTATGGTACCTGGTGTAGAAAAAGGCTGTAGATGGAGGAGATGTGGCAGAAATCACCAGTCCTCCAAAATGAATGGAGTTGCAAGTTGGGATCCAAACCAATACATGAAGTGGCATGTTTCAGTTCATCCATCATCACTGGCTGTGCTAGTCCTCTATAGGAATCAAGTGGACGATCTTGAAGACAATGGAGTTTAGGCCCCAAGGGAAGACTTCAGCTCTGATCACATGCCTAGCTGAAGAGAGAGAAACTTCTTTGGAAACCAAAACAGATAAATATACTATCTATCACCCCCCTCAGCATAATATCAGGAATATAAAAATTAATATTACTTATATCACTGCATAGGTATGACTGATTTTCACACAATCTGAAGAAGTGTGCTTGCACATGAAAGCTCATACCAAGAACAAACTTAGTTGGTCTCTAAAGTGCTACTGGAAGGAATTTTTTATTTTTTTTATTTTGTTTTCACACAATATGTTTAGGACTCACCTGTTTGTGGCAAGTAGCAAGGATGGTGATTCCTTTAGGGTTGCATCTGGGAGGAATTTCCAAAAGGTGCCACTCAACCAAAAAGCTCAACAATCTAAGATTTCTTAGATTAGCATGAAAGAGCCTCCCAAAGAACCTCAAGACAAGGAAGCTTTTGTAAGCTGTGGATGAGCTGGTTCTTTTTGTTTCTTTCAAAGCATCAATGTGTTGCAAATGACCTCTGTTGATATGTGTTGGCTGCTGGGCTGGTAAAAATATTGATGGGAGATAGCTGTGGGTGTATTTTGCAAGGCTGTTTTACAAGCCATTTTCCAGCCGTATGTGTGCTTTTTATGGATCTTTCATTGTGACGTCACGTCACTAGCCATGATAAGACACAGAACTCTGTTTTTTAAGGGTTGCATGTTGATATCAGAAGCTTATTAACCCTGCTGACATGCAAGCTTAAGGTTAACCCTCGAATCATGCACAGCTCTGATAAGGTCCAATGTCTGTATATAAGTTAATAATTTTTTGTGCAAATCTTCAGTAACTTTGCTGGGACTTCCTTTTTGTTAAAAAGGTTAATGGTTACAACTCTCCCTCCTGCACAGAAGCATCAGCAACATGCACAATACTTTCAAGCAATGAGTATAATAATAATATTAATAAATTATTATTTATACCCCTCCCATCTGGCTGGGTTTGCCCTGTACCTTCACTAAGAAGAGCAATGGGATAGGAAAACATGACTTAAATATTGCTTCCACCACCACATTAGGATTAATTTTCAGGTGTGGTTCTTACCTCCCCATCTTCATTGTAAAAATAAAATAAAAATGAAAGCCATATTTCACCTTCAATGTTTTTTTGGGGGGAAACCCAGTATTTGTTCAGTTTTTACCAGATACTGTTGTTACTTATAATACACAGGTAGCAACCATTTTAGGTGCATTCAATATGTGCATAACTGCACATGCATGCATCATGCCAAACCTGAAAGTGACCTGAGACATCACCAAAAGGGGTGGAACATGGTGGGGGCAGAAGAGAATGTTTGCAGGCTTTTCTCAACAGTGTTTCAAATATATGTGATTTCACTTAAACGCACAGTGCCTTGGAATGTAACCCCACATAATTTGGGAGTTGCCTGTACACCAGATCTACTCCCTGGTCCAACAACAAAGATCTCTGTGTAGAAACATGCTTCCATAGGTTCAACCAATGTGGATATGTACATGCATGTCCGGTTGATAATTCTCCAGCATCATGATGCTTATCGAGTCTCCATTTACCTGGTTAAATGTGGTGGTATTACTTTTTGTAACATTTTATGCAGATGGCATATTCATCTGTGGCCCACTAGTTGTTCTCTGAGACTAGCTACTTGAGCTGGCTCAAAGTTTTGGCATTAGTAGTTGTAACTAGAGGTAACTGCTAACATTTCCTGAAAAAGGAGTGTACAGTTAAGCCAAGAATGGGACAACTCTGCCCTGGAGATGTTGTTGGACTCCATCCCCCATCAGCCGCATCCAGCATGGCCAACAGTGAGGAGTGGTGGGAGCTCTACAATGACATCTGGAGGGCCATTTGTACCCCATCCCGGCTTTAAGCAATGGTTAGTGTTCAATTATTAGAACAGAGGTGTGGAACCTGTGTCCATCCAGATGTTGCTGCATTACAACTCCCATCATTCCTGACCTTTGGCCAAACTGGCTAGGGCTGGTGGAGCCCAACAAGATTTGGGGATCCACACATTTCCTGCCCCTACACTGCAGCTAAGGAACATGAACAAAGAAGAGCTGTATTGGAGAGCACCTACAGTGACAGTTACATTGGTAAATGCATTGGAAACATGGATGCATGTGGGCACAGTGGTTTTCTGAGTTTTCTCATCCTTAGCGCATCAGCAGAGACCAGGTCTTCAAAAAGGCATTGGGGGGATTCAGTTTTGGGTCCAAGATACAAGATTTCAGCAAAAGGGATTCTCCCAGGCAGAACATGGGGGGGGGGAAGCTTATTTCTGCTTTCTGCCGTACTCTTCTATTTGGAGCTTGCTTTCGAGAGACAGTTGTTTCATGAGAACAGGGAAGAAGCTTGGAATTGGTGTCATGCTGGCTGTCATGAGGCAAAGAATTGCATGCATGCTGTTTATTATTACCTCTGCTCTAGGACTTATGAATCTTGGAAAACAAAGCAGTTATGCTTATAAATTATCTTCAGGCTCTGCTTCATTTACTTTTCTTCCACTAGGAAATTGACCTATAAAACAGAGCCATGCATCCTGACCTGAGAAAGATGGGACCTGGTGAGCATATTCAAACTCAGCCTCCAAAGCATGCTGGAGGATGTCTGATAATCTCACAGGCCTTTCCTGTTGAATTGGCAACCTCTCTCCTGTTAGTTACCTTCAGAGGCCATCTAAGAGAGGGAAAGGAGGAGTGCTTCTTGGAAGTGACTAACTTTCTGCAATGTGAGTGGACTCCCTCTTTTCAGAACATGCATTGTAAATGAATGGCTGCTAATAATGTGCTGGTAGCATCAAAACATTTGATAATCATAACTCAGCAGCTTGCCTAAAGTATAGCTCCTGCACCTAGCTCCTCCCTTTCTGCCCTTGGATAGTGAAAATACTTGTGGCAAGGAGCATACCGCTAACAATTGCTAGCACTCAGAGATGTCAATAAATGAGAGCGGGGAGAACTCTATTTACCTAATCATAAATTGGTGTCAGACAGGGTAGAAGTCAGTGCTTTTTTCCTAGAAAAATAGGTGCTTGTACTCACCATGGAGTTGTTACAGTAAGTGTCACACTTTTTAACAACAACCCAAAAAAGGGTGCCGGTACTGCGTGCCCTTGAGTACCCCCTGGGGGAAAGCACTGGTAGAAGCATATGGGATGGAGGGATAGATAGATAGAGACTTGATATCGTAGCACAAACTATAGTAAGTGTGCATTATGTGCTGTGAATCCCACATTTTGTGCCATGCCCAATTTGAGCAATCAACACAGCAAACCGGGGTTTGACCACCCCCAAATCCAACATTGTCAGATCCCCTCCAAACTGATGCCAAAGTTTTGTGCTCATATGGTGCCATTTTGTTCCATGAACCCCACATTTTGTGGTTCCTCTCCCAAAATAAGTAGTTGATACTCAAACCCTCCAAAACCCAACATTGTTTGATTCACTCCAAAACAGAGCCAAATTTTGGGAGTACTGTAGTTTTGTACCGTTTTGTGCTACGAGCCCTGCAATTTGTTCCACCACCCAAACTGAGTAATTGATACCGCAAACCGGGGTTAGAAATTAACACCCCAAAAAAGCCAACATTGTCTGATCCCACAGCACAAAAGAAACATTTGGCATCTGTTTGGAGGTGATCCAAAATTTGGGGGGTTACACATTAGTAGGACCAGAAAATCACATCAACTTGCCAGGGGAAAGCCCTCTGCACCAAACGAACTTCATTTTCACTCTCTATTCTCATCTCTCTCTCTCTCTCCCTCCCTCCTTTGCTCTTTCTCCATCTCTTTCTCTCTCTGTCGTTTTCTGTCTCTCTATTCACAAACTTCCCCACTCACCTCATACAACATTCTTGCAGGTGAACAGCCCATTTAGGGGATCATACATAACCACAGAGAAACAAATTTCAGACTCTGAACAGACCTCACTCCAAGGTGAAATCATACTGATAGACCCATTTGCAGGAATCAGCAGTAAACCATGGTCCCTCTCATATGAGTATTCATTCTCATTTGCTTGCACAAAGATTGTGGGGAGTTAAATGGCATTGGCTATATACTGAGCATTCTTTTCTCTTTTTTGTGGGGAGGTTAGATAACATTGCATCAGATAAGTGCATTTTCCCATCACTTTTCTTGTAGCAAAAAGTTCTAATTTGGGGGCAGGGACAGGTTTGGTGTGCAAAAGTACCAAATCAACTTCAGCTGCACAGCCTAAATTTGCCAGTAAGTGACTGAATTTCAACCAAAAATAGAGACAGTCTGGAAATTCTCTAAGTCAAATTCCACTGATAATGTACAGGATTAATTTTGACCTAATGTGATTAGGACTGGAATAGTAATAACCATTTGATCAACATGGCATTTCACTTTTTTTTTCTTTGCAAAAAAGAAAGATCCACACTGCTGGAAATTCTGAGCTGCATCCTTTCCAGTCTCTTTCTCATTGTCATGCTTTGTGTAACTAGCTTAGCTGATTTGACACCCACTGCACAAAAGGTTGTCCCTTCTGTTCTATCTATCTTGGATGGTATCAAGAAGAGAGTGAAAAAGCAGCACAGCTGGTAAGACAGTGATCCCAAAAATATACAAAGGCGTACCAGAGGGAATAGTCATCAACATAAAGTGAACAAGCACCCAGACTATTGATTACATGCTGCTCACAGAACACTGGGCATTTCTGCCAACTTCTTTCCACTCGTACACTGTGCTACAGACAGCATGTTGTACTTTGCATCATCAGTTTTGATGAATAATGCACTGATAAACACTGCAGCCAATATTCTGTTTGAGCTGAGAAGCCAGATGTCATCTGGACCTCCAATAGTTTTAACCCTGGGCCAGAGACAGACAGTGAAATAAACACTAGACTGCTCTGCAGAATGGGTAATTCCTAAATGCAAGATTATGTACGATATTATTGTGGACTAGAAAGCATATGGGAAATTAAGATCCATTGTAACTTGTTTCCCTATAAATTAGTAAAGGGAGGCAGATAGGCTGGTGGAACATAAATCTACCTAAATAGATGACTAAGTCTGATCCTCATTACTATCCCTCCCCCGCCCCATCCAATTTTGACAGGGTAAGAACGCATTTTAAATCTTTTAATTTTATGAGAATTAATATGTGGGATAAGAAAGGATGCCTCACTTAAGCCTAAACGATGGGGTCCAAACTCTGAAGAATGGAAGTGTAAGACATCTCAGTGTAAACCAGCATCCTTATCCCTTCAGATGTTTTGGACTACAACTGTCATCAGCCTCAGCCAGCATGGCCAGTAGTCAGGGATGATGGGAATTGTAGTCCAAAACATTTGGATAGCATCAGGTTGGGGAAAGCTGAGATAAAATCCTGATGGACCATCTCCACTAGCCTTCTGCAATTCCCTCTGTACTTGATGTACCTCTCCTACTTTAATTTCAAAGCATAGGGAATCTCTGGATTTAAGGAGGAGGAAGTATGGGGCAGCAGTAGTTGAAGGAGAAGGCCACTTGGCTGAGGGGAAATTAAAAGAGGCACAAAGGGATCACAATCCACATTCAGAACAGATGGGCCCTAGGCTGGAAAGTAGTAAATAAAAGGGGTGGGGGCCCACCTGTAGCAGGATAAAAGCAACAACATAATCTTGGTACTCCTTCATAGTGCTTATCAGGAAAGAAGACCCCTGCCAGATAGAAAGGAAGCTTAAAATGATTCAAGAAATTGAATTAAAGCTAATAAATAAATTGTTTAAATCATAAGCAAACAAAAAGACTCCAGTACTCTCAGTCAAGAGACTCCAGTACTCTCAGTCAAGAGATTCCATGACAAATTAGAATTCCAAACATTGTTCTAGGAAGGTTTCTTAAATTTAAAAGGCCCAGTGACCCTACTGAAGTCTACTTGGGTGTAATAAATCAAAGAAATTGCTCAGAAATGGTTAACCTGCATGAAAATATGACCCCCTTAATGCTGCAAAGAGAAGTGAAACCCTTAAGGTTTGCTCAGCCAGTATAGTATGTGAAATTTAAAAGAGAATATGTTAGCTTAAAATTATGACATTTCAAAAGTGAAATGTGTAGGAAAGCTATCTTCCTCTTGAAGGACAATTCCACTTTGCATGTTAACTGATGGTTCCACTCCGTACTAAAGATGGCCAAATTTCACACACTAGTCCCTGAATGTATGATTGCATTCACTTTATGGAATGATGCTGCCCTGGACCTCTCCATATCATAGAAAGTGCAACACTATAGTTCCTCTGACCCAGGTTTACAAAAAGTAGTTACCACCAAAGTAAGGTCCTGGGAATCACATACAAACTGTTTTTCAGATATGTCCAGTTTGCATACTACTTTTATCCCTTTGTCCGTACAAAGGTGTACTCCCTACTGAAATCAATGAGACAGCCTTAGCAGATGAAGGAATTCTACGTGTGTGTTGGAACCTAGGCTGCACAGCATATTGTAGGATCCATGCTCTTGTTTGCTTGCCACAAAAAGGGGGAAGAGGTAAAGGCACCAGCGGAAAGTCAAAGAGAGAGGAAACAGCAAACTTTCGCCAAGAGTATTGAATTGGTCCAACACCTTTCAAGTCATATAAGCTTTTCTGGGGTAACATGTTTTAACAGTGCCCAAGGAAGTCTTATAAACTGTGTCACAGTCACTCATTTATTTCTTTGGCCAAATTTTGGAAGTAAGCAAATGTGACACCCCTCTTTAAAGATGGGAAAGCGAGGCACAGTGGAATTAGGTATGCCCCATATCATGGCTGTTTCACCCGTACAATCAGAGGAACAAGTTTGCTCCTTGTTATTATCAGAGGAGGGATGGGCTTCTGCAGGAACTGATGAATTAAGACTTGTAGCCTTTAAGCCCTAATTGCTCTCCTAAATTCAGAGAGAAAGAGAACAGACAAATGGAATGGGAGCTGAAGCAAAACATCCAAGGTCATTCAGGTAATCTGTCACAAAGCAAGGAAGCTTAGCATGCAAAAGTCAGAATCAGACTTATCCTCCACTGCATTTGCGGGGAGCTCCTCCTCATTAAACCCTCCTTTCCCGATGTCCTATTGGTCCCGGCTGCCATGCTTTGCTTAGCTGAGCAGTATCTTCAAATGTGCTTCCACTGTGAAACTAACAGTGGGGAAACAAGCAGCAAGTAACTCAAGGTTCATAACATTGCTCCTGCATTTGATTAACCGAAAAACCAATAAAAGCAGAGCACGGGAGCAGAGCACCCTTTAAAATGGCGTAAAACAATTAGGGAGAAAATGGCATAGGCCAGAGAATGGCGAAGACAAAATGGTAGATGAAAAAAAACCACCAACTTATATAAATAAGGAATAAGCTGTGAAGAGATACAGGAGCAGTGACTATAGTGGAATTTCAATTACCCTGACACTGATGGGTATAGCAGCACTAGAGTCATTAGAAACTGGATACATGTTCCTAAATGTAATACAGGGCTATTTCTTCTGTTTGAAGAGCAATCAACAGGACCAGGGGCTATTCTGGACTTAGTCCAAGGAAATGAAAGTAGGTGAAATGAATAGCATGACGCTAATAAACCCTTAGGGCTATGTTATCATAATATCAGCAGATTGGAAACACTTCTGAGAATATTTGTGTGAGAGTGGTTATCAAAGTACAACACTGCAAGTGGAATGAGTTGGGGGAAAGTTGATTGGAATCAACTGTTTGTGGACCATAATGGGGGGGATGTGATGTTTGCATTAGTTAAAAAATGGAGAGCCTGACACTTCTATTTTCTTTTGCTTTAATCAAAGCTGAAATGATCAGAAAGAGAAACCAGTGCTGTCCCAGAAAGACGTGATAAAGGTATCAAAACATTTTCCTTATTCAAAAGGACAAATGCCCTCGAGACGTACAAACAGAGAGAGATTTGGCAGGCTTAAAAATGAATAAAGGAACATTATGAGAATACCAGCAGAGAACAATATGCACTGAATATTCCAATCAAAACAGATGCCAAGTTCTAAGGTACCGGTATATGTGTGCAGTGTAAAAGGCAGGGAGAAACAGAGAGGAAGCAAATTGTGAAAAAGACATAAACAGTACAAAGAAAATGGTTCTCTTCACAAATTAATGGGGCAACTATCAAGCCTTTAATCATACCAATAGTCCCAATGAATTCACTGGGCTAGAGCAATGAATACTCATCTCACCAAAAGGTTGAGGTACTTCAAGAAACAGAAAAGGAAAAAGGAGGGGAGGGTCACAGATTAATGCACAATGCCACGGGGGGGGGGGGGAGTTTTCATGCTGCTCCAATGACTTTGGTTTAATGATCAGAAAAAGGAAAGAGAAAGTTTACTTCTCCACATCAGACAAAGGGATAGCTGCCAAGGCAGGACATCTTGTGTTGGACAGAAATGTGGTGGTGTGGACAGCGGGACTTTGCTGCTGCTTCAGGAGGGAGTCATATGCCTTGGCTGATGTTTGCTGCCAACTTCAATGCACTCACTAACCAAAAGTCTGGGGGGAGGGGTGAAGGAAAGCTAAGCATGCTTGACTAACCAGTAGATCATACCCCCCTCAGCAATGTGCTGTCCAGCTGGAAGGCTTGCAATGCTCTGCTGAGTATTAGGAATAAAATTCTGTCCTGTTGTATGTTTGTGTTTCCTTAGCTTCTTTGCTGAGCAGCTTATGGCTTCAGCAGTGAAATCTGGGTCCAGACTTTCCCAATCGTTCACGAAATGTTTGGCATTCCACTAAAAACTATTAGTTACATGTGCTGGCCTCATAATTCAGAATCAACTTCTAAATATCCCCAGGAGCTAAATCAATAATTTGCTTGAGAAAGAAGGGCTGATTCTGGCTTAACATAGTATACTTTCCTCTCAGGGCCTGATTCTCCGAAAGTTACATGGGCATTGAATTCTGATATAATGTTTCCATGTATATGGACTTGACGTTTATCCTGTGAACAGAAACCAATGTGGTATCAGAAGAGGTAAGACTTCAGTTTCACATTTTAATTCAGATACAAAAAGGCCTCTAATATTTTTTTTTGAGCTTAAGGAAGCACAGCACCAGACCTTACTGTGGTTTTTGTTTTGTTTTGTTTTAATTTTTAAACTTTATTGTTCAGTTTCCAAAAATGTGTATAGCAAAACAATTCCCATAGACTTCCACACAAACACCAAGAAACGTTCCATGCATCTACAGTCTAAATGATACGGATTCTACTGCACTGACTGAGGCTGATTCATCATGATTAGGGATAGAGGCCCATGCATTTCCAATGTGGACTTGTGTTTTCAATTTTTTAACTGCAATCCCCTCAGCTGACATGACCTATGGCCAGGGATGGTCAGAGGTGTAGTCCAATATCTGGAGGACTATGTGTTTGCTACCCTGGGCTACTTAACTAAAGGGTCAAACCACATTGGTGCAGGAGATGTGTGATTACAGATGTTACAAGAAATAATAAAAATAATGCTTGAACATGGAGTTAGGACTAGAAATAAATTCTGCTTCTTAACCTCTGGGGCCAACCTGTCCATTCTAGTCTATCATACTAACCTCTATCCTTCTATATGGCCATCAATGTATGTGGGATAGCAGCAAAGGGAATACTATGCATGAGAAATGGGTGCAGGCATGGAAGAAAGCTGCATCAGAATTCCACAGCCTTCTGGCAAGGTTCATGCTGTTTTGCAGAAGCAATCAAGCAAAGCAAGCTAACAAAAACTAGTCAGTTGCTGGGGGAGATCTGTGTGGTGATAACCGCAGCTTCAGGGTGGATATGACATTGTATTGCCAACCGCAGTGAGTGAGCTGTACATTTAGACTAGAAACTTTTTGTTTATTTATTGCATTTATTCATTGCTTTTCTACAGAAAAGTCCTTCAGTGACTTACAAATATATGAAATACCAAAGAGCTGGAGAATCTTTTAAAATCAAATACATAATAGAACAAATATTTTTAAAGGTGCTCATTCAACTAAAGGTATTCATCCAAACAAAAAGGACAAATCCTACCCCATCCTACTCAAAGATGAATGGAACAAGCAAACCATAATTAATACTGCAGTGTGATCTAAGTTAAAAACCCAAAGCCTGGGCAAACAGGAATGTTTTAGGGTATGTTCATGTTACCACATAGTCTGCATCTAAAGCACTCCCACTGACCGTTTTTGGAGCTATGTTCACCTGAGTGTGTTAACCGCAGTCCACATTGAGAAATACCACTGTTTGAGGCATATTTTCTCAAACCAGCTTCAGTCCAACTAGAAAACTTAAACTGCATTCACTTTGTACTTAAGAATAATCTCAAAAAACATTTGAGACAGCCATCATGCATGTGCAGATGAGTGTGCCTGCACAGATGCCAACTTCATAAGTAGGAGTTTGTTTGTTTGTTTGTTTGTTTAATAGTTTTTATTAACTTTTCAATTTTACATCTCAAAATAGACATCTTACGTAATACTATACATCCAATGACTTCTCTCCTTCCCTTTCCATGGTTCGTTTAATTTATCTACCATTCCTGCATATTTCACTATAACCATTTTATTCAGTTCTTCTAACTTACATCACTCAAGTGTTTATTATACTGTTGAATTTACCTTAATGCTGCCAGCATTTTCAACTGTGCAGAATCATTTCCCATATACTCAGCAAAAGTTTTCTACTCTTCTTTAAATACATGTTCTTCTTGCTCTCTTATTCTATACGTTAGACCAGCTAGTTCTGCATTTTCTATCACCTTAAATTGCCAATCCTCCTTACATGGGACCTCCCTCACTTTCCATTTTTGGGCTACCAAAACTCAGGACATCATTGTTGCATACATAAATAAGTTTTTCTGGCACCTGTGAATTTCTGCCTGAACTATTCCTAACAAAAATGCCTCTGGTCTTTTTTGGAAAGTTGTTTTAAAATTTGTTTTATCTCATGATAAATCATTTCCCAATATTATTTAACCTTTTTACATTCTCTTAATTGTGATTGCTTCAGTAGAGGATAGCCATAAAGGTGTTTTTCTTTCCAACAAATGTTTCTAGACTGTATACAAATTTCTCCTAATACAGTGGTGCCCTGCTAGATGAAAATAATTCATTCTGCGAATATTTTCGTCTAGCGGTTTTTTCGTCTAGCGAAGCACCAATGCAAACCGCGGTTTTCGCTAGGCAAAAAAAAAAATTTCGTCTTGCGAGGCAGCCCCATAGACAAATTTGTCTTGTGGGGCAGCCTTCTGCTAGACGAATGCCTTCATCTAGCGAGTTTTTCATCTAGCGAGGCATTCGTCTAGCAGGGCACCACTGTAATGTGGTTCATAAAACTCATAAATTTTATCTTTCCCATACCAAAGACATGCATCCCAACCAAATTTTATGTTGTGGCCTTCCAGTTCAAAAATGTGTGCATTTTCCAATGCAATCCATTCCTTTAGCCAGCACAGACAAGCTGCCTCATAGTACAATTGCAGGTCTGGCAGGACAAAGCCTCCTCTTTCTTTTGTATCTATCCAAATTTTATGTTTAATTCCAGGCTTTCCCCCCTGCCAGACAAATTTAGAGATATCTTTTTTCCATTCTTTGAGGCAACTTAAATTAACAATTGGGATTGATTGAAATAAAAGCTACATCTTAGGAACCACATTCATTTTAATGGCTGAAATTCTACCTAGTAGAGAAAGCTTCATCCTTCCCCATATCGCCAGCACTTTTTAAATATCTTTCCACAGTTGAATATAATTATCTTGAAATAAATTGAGATTTCTCACCATCAACCAAATCACCAAGTATTTCACTTTCTTGCCTATTTTTAAGCCATTAACCATTTCTAAAGCCTTTTTCAACTGCTCATCCATGTTTTTAACCGACATTTTGGTCTTTTCTGTTTTTTTTTTTTTAAAAAAAACCTGCCACGTCTCCAAAGTTTTTATTTTTTTTCTAGTTCCTTGGAGAGACTTACAGTAGGTTGTTCCAAAGTTAACACCACATCATCCGCAAATTGCCACCTGCAGTTCCTACATTGATATGAGAGCATTTAAAGTTCTCAAGTTTTCTTTAGATGCTTTAGGTATGTTGCAGTCTTTAAATAATATTCCATTTTCTCAAGATCTTCATTCTGACACCAATATAATGCTTTATAAAAATTTACCAATGCCTTCCTTATCTCTTTCGGGCTTGTCAAATGTTTCTCCTCATCAATAATATTATTTATTATCTTATTTTTCCTTTCTTTTTTCATGAGTAGAAGTTTGGTGGGGAAGGGTTCTGCAATGGCAGTGAGACCGAAAAGGTCATGTGTGTTGAGTGAAGACATCCCCACCCCTTCTCTGATGTGAACAACAACACTGTGTGAATGCAACCTGAAATGCAATGGAGAATGACCTTGCTCCATTTTAAGCTTCTAATGTGAACATTGCCTGACACTTAAAAACTAACAACATCAGTGCTATGCTTGTTTCACTGGGGTGAAAATTCCAAAAACGGGGAACCACCTCTGAAAAAGCTTATTCCCTCATTGCCACCCTCCACACCTTCCTTGGAAGAGGCACAAAGGGAAGGGCCCATTTGATTATTAAAGCGTCTTATGAAAAGGTTCATAAGGAGAGAGGCCTTGGCCTAGTATACCTGAAGGAGCGTCTCCACCCCCATCGTTCTGCCCTGACACTGAGGTCCAGCACCGAGGGCCTTCTGGCGGTTCTCTCACTGCGAGAAACAAAGCTACAGGGAACCAGGCAGAGGGCCTTCTCAGTAGTGGCACCCGCCCTGTGGAACGCCCTCCCATCAGATGTCAAGGAAATAAACAACTATCTGACTTTTAGAAGACACCTGAAGGCAGCCCTGTTTAGGGAAGTTTTTAATGTGTGACATCTTTGTTGGTGGAAGCCGCCCAGAGTGGCCGGGGAAACCCAGCCAATGGGCAGGGTACAAATAAATTATTATTATTATTATTATTATTATTATTATTATTATTATTATTAGTCCTGAGGCCCATAATAGGTCAAAACCAGCACCTTGAATTTAGCCTGGAAATGATTTGGTAGCCATTTGGACCAGAATCAGTGTTATGTGGTACCAGTCATCAATCAGGCCATTGAATTCTATACTAGCTGCAGTTTCCAAACCACCTTGAAAGGCAGCCCTACATGTGCTGCGCTGTAGTAATCTAACCTAGAAGTGACTAGCGCATGAACGATAGAAGCTAGGTTATCCCCATCCAAATAGGGTTGCAGCTGGACCACTCCATGCCACAGAGACCACTTGTGCTCCCAGTGTCTGTAGTGGAGCCAGAAGAAGCACAACCCCATCCAGAACAGGTACATGAAGCCATGCCACCATTTCCTAAAGAAGTCTGAAGGCTTGTTACAGGTTTTCATTCTTTCCCACTGCTAAGGCAAGTTGCTTACCCTTAGAGATGCTGCATAGACAGTTTATCTGGCCTCTTGGAGCTTAGACACTCCTTAGCTGGCCTTACTGCAAAAGGACTTGAGGAGTTAGCTTTCACTGTGTCTACAGAATCATGAAACCCTGTGGAAATTGCAGCCTTGTGATAACGATCCAAATTTCCATGAAGCTGAACTCAAAAACAGCTTTGAAAATGTGTGTTCTTGGTTGGAGGAGTTGGAGGGAGGAGGGAAGAAGCAAGATCATGCATACCTGTACAGTATTATGCACTTACTATGCACTGTGTGGGAGAAGAGAATTTAAAGGCACGGGCTCAAATGTAGCAGCAGCGCCTTGGCCACATTTGGATTTCAAAACTGCAGGGGCAGAACATCTGCTCTCAGCTACACCCTTTGCTTGAGCTTGTGTGTGTGTGTTACTGGAAATCTCTAGAAAACTAGATTGTGTGTTAGTATAAAAAACAAACAAACCCTGGGCATCTGCAATCCTCTTGTCCATTCTTCAACATTCGGTTTTATGATACTGTAACAACAGCTATAAAAGTAACTCAATGTATTTTTTTTGTTGTTGTTTCAAACTAAGAGCTGCAGCACAACCTGTATCAGATTGAAGGATTTGCTGCTGGCTTTATGACTTCAGAGTAAACTACGTATTTGTTCTAAGTAGCAAGCTCCGAGGAGAGGTTTAAAAGACTTTGCATTGTTCATAGAATCTCTCAAGCATACTGAGGGTGGAATTCCATCTGTTCAATCCAGTTCAGTTCAGTGAACTGGTTCAGTTTCAGTGGTTCATTGGGCTGTGACACTTTGCAGAAATTAGGCTAAATTAGAAAAAAAGGCTTTACATTATCTTTTAAGAGGCTGCATGGCAAGATAACTCAAAAGTGCCATTGCCTCAGTTCCCCCACCCACCTGCCTTTATGGTAAAGACAATTTAACATGTACCATTAAGGACTGAAAGACATGCCCATTTGTCGGCTGCCTTACACCTTGATCCTTAAACATGTTTTGTGGAGCAACGTCCCATTGAAATGAATAGGATACACTTCAATGTAATATGTTTAAAAGTGAAGTGTTAAGTTTGCTATTTCTCTCGCACACAAGCACACAATGCATGCAGCTCTCAACCTGCGCACCCCTGACTCGCTTCTCCACACAGTATGAAAGATTTAGCAGCAAAACAACCCTTTTGGCAACTTGAATAGGAAGTACGCTGTCTAGCTGATTGACTAGAATTCCACTTTGTTTGACTGAATGCCTTTTTTAATCAAGCAAGTCAGAGTAATCCAAATTATTTGCCTAACACAGCACTTTAAAAAAAAAGAATCAAAAGCCAAATGTGAGAAGTACATATTTTCTAATTAAAAACATTATATTGTAACAATTCAGTCCTAGACATATTTGCATGAATGTAGGTCCTATTAACAATGAGGATTGTCATATGCATGGGTATTAGTAAAATACAATAATTTTAGCCCTTTATTGTTTAAACCAGAGTCCCACAAGAGTTTTACAGTTGGTGATGTACACCCATATTGGGGAGATTTAATAGATTATGCACACCTTTATTGTGAGAGCTGTTCCATGGTTCTCATAATTTTCTGGCTCACATGAGCAGGATTTAAAATGCAGAAATGAGAACTGTAACAATAAAGCATTAGCAGCTGACACTGGGCCCTGTTTTATTTATGAAATCAACTATTTTGTCAACCTATTTTGGCCCATGGGCATATTGAGATTTCTGAGTGAGTGCTTGGGCACCACCACATCTGTTCACTTCTCCCCCTCCTTCATTGGATCATGCACCCTACTCCTTGAGACAGAAAGAGAAAAAGCATACCCACAGAGGCCACTTTCCCAATGGATCTGGGTGAAAGCCGTTTACAGTACAATAAATCTGAGATTTGGAAAGGGCATAGAATTTAAAGAGGAAGTGGGAAAGAGTGTCACTCCTCCAACTTCCTCCTTCAGCAAGAGAAAAGGCAACCACGCTCATCACCTCAAGACCAAGGGCACAATGGCTTATAAGCTTTGTGGACACCAGGGAAAGCTGTCAACTGCAGCACTTTGCCTATGGGTGATATTTAGCAACCCCTGAATTAGATAGTACAGCTTCAAGCAGGAAATGAACATCTGACTCCAAGTGATAATTGCATGGAAGGAAGGAGAGCAGCAGTGTACATTCCTGTCCTGCAGGTCCAGATTTTTCTTGGTTGGGGGTGCCGGACAAGCAGTTGACACCCCAGCACAGTCCTTATCATCCCCTTTGGCTGAATTGCTTTTCCACTCTGAACTTTCAATATAAAGTTTCACCGAAGAGATACCTAGGGTTAGAGCAGCACCCTGCATTCACATAATTGTATGGCCAATGATTCTTTTCAGTTGGTAAACAAAGTTCAAGCTGTGTATAAAACACTAGATTTAATATCTCTGTGGGCAGGACTGGGCAGACTATTGTTTTATAGAAAGCTCTTCACAGTTTGATTGGAGGCCAGAAATAATTACAGCTGTAAGAAGAGAGGAAGACCTATGAGTATTAGTATTTGAACCAAATCCTTTGTTCCTTTTTAAAGGTAAAGGTAAAGGGACCTCTGACCATTAGGTCCAGTCGTGTCTGACTCTGGGGTTGCGGCGCTCATCTTGCGTTACTGGCCGAGGGAGCCGGCATACAGCTTCCGGGTCATGTGGCCAGCATGACAAAGCCGCTTCTGGTGAACCAGAGCAGCGCACCGTTTACCTTCCCACTGGAGCGGTACCTACCGGTATTTATCTACTTGCACTTTGACATGCTTTTGAACCGCTAGGTGGGCAGGAGCTGGGACCAAGCAACGGGAGCTCACCCCATTGCAGGGATTCGAACTGACCTTCTGATCGGCAAGCCCTAGGCTCTGTGGTTTAACCCACAGCACCACCTGCGTCCCTTCGTTCCTTTTTAGGGGGAAACAAAAATTGTATCCCTGCTTCTGCATTTTAGCATCTCTTGGTGCATCCTTCTCCATTCATCCAGGGTGATTTTATGTCTTTTTATTTTTCTCAGCCTGCACTTGCTGCTAAATCTTTTCAGATGATAGTTGTCCTTGTGTTTCAAGGCAAGCGGCCACAGGACTCGTCCTTCGTTTCAGCTGTTTCTGCTTTTCTTCCTGCTGCTTCTTTCTTCCCAGTGTGGTGTAGTGGTTAAGAGTGGTAGACTCGTAATCTGGTGAACCAGGTTCGCATCTCCGCTCCTCCACATGTAGCTGCTGGGTGACCTTGGGCTAGTCACACTTCTCTGAAGTCTCTCAGCCCCACTCACCTCACAGAGTGTTTGTTGTGGGGGAGGAAGGGAAAAGAGAATGTTAGCCGCTTTGAGACTCCTTTGGGTAGTGATAAAGCGGAATATCAAATCCAAACTCCTCCTCCTCTTCTTCTTCTTCTTCCCTATTTTTCAGTAGTTTGTCATCTCAACTTTTCCTCAACTTTTTCATACCCAATGTTATGTGCCCCCCATTCTTTTTCACCAAAGCCTCTTAATGCCTAAGTGAAAGTTTCAAATTAATTCCCAGTCTAGAACATTATGATTACAGATTAAATCTATTAGCAGAGATCTCTGTCTCTCCTTGGATTCTGTTGTCTTCAAATGCAGTAGAATGCTAACCATAGTCCTACTCCGCTCTTCCCAAACATGGTACCCTACCAATGCTGTTGGACAAAATGCACATTTCTTTTTGGGGGGGTACAGTTCTTGGCTCAAAAAAATAGACACAAATGTTTTAGAAATGCATATTTCAGGACAAAATACATTTAGAAAATGCACACATTAAGAGGAAATATTTTAAAAATATTATCATTTGACAAAAGCTGAGATAGCTCAGTTGGTAGAGCATGAAACTCTTAACCTTGGGATCATGGGTTCAAACCTCATGTTGGGCAGAATATTCCTGCATTGCAGGGGACTGGACTAGATACCCTTCATGATCCCTTCCAATGCTACAATTCTATGAAGTATATACTTAAATATTAATGTTTCACAAATTAATGTGGCAATAAATGTATACAGGTGTGTAGGTGAAGAAGCTATTGTGAACAGAAGTTTGTCCTGCCCCTGCCCACTTCTTTTTGCCATCATATGCTATAAGTTTATAGTTACTAAGAAGTTAATAATAGCTCCTAGTTACTATGTCTTAAGTTTGCAGTTGTGGTAGCAGGGCAGGTTTTAGAATTTAGGATGGGCTAGCTAAACAGAAGCTAATAACATGAGTTTGGCCAAACTGCAGGAGGCAGTGAAAGATAGGCGTGCCTGGCGTGCTCTGGTCCATGGGGTCACGAAGAATTGGACATGACTGAATAACTGAACAACTGAACAACAACAACAACAGCTAAACAGAAAAGACAACAACCATCACCCATCAATACAGATAGCTTTTGGACAAATAGCCTTGGACATTATGCTGCCTGAGACAAATGATATAGCATAGGACCTCTCCCATTCCCTGTTGAAAAGGCAAGCTGACTGACAGTTGTGTCTTACTTCAACACTGTAAACGGGTGGGTCATTGTGCTCAGCTTCATCTGAGGGCAGCAGGCTAGTCTGAGGCAAGCTATGTGGCACACAGTGCTCTGGCGTCCAACATCACCCCACTGGTCCCCATCCTTCAGCCTCTTCTGTGGACACCTTGCTCTGCCTTAGTGGTAGGACTGTCCTTGTCTTCAGTGTTTCTCCAAACAATGATAAATCAAGTTTACTGCTGGGAAGCTCATGGGAGCTGTCTCTTGCCCCATTTTTGTGCATATTGCTGTCACACTGGGAATTCTCGAAACTGAAGCTGAATGAAAAAAACCTCTTGACAAGGAAGGTGGGTTTTCACTTTCCACTGGCTGCAATAACTGCAGACTCTCCTATTCTTCCCACAACTTCAAATCTTTTAACAAGTCTTGTTTTAAAAACACAAATTGTTGTCAAGAGCTGTGAATAAATATCGAGGCAGAGCAAGACATCATCTCATGTTTTGGGTTATTCCAGAGATGGTGAGTTTTGATCCAAGATTACACACCAGTTTTAGGAATTGTTCCAAAAGTATATCCCCCAAGCCCTGATTAGTTTGGGATGTTGGGATAATGTCCTGTGGGACCAGAATTGATTATAATTGTTTGTAACAGCTGCCAATAACTGCAATTCTACATGATGGTTACAAAAGTAATCTCTCTCATGGGAAGATGGTTTACAAAATGAAAATAATTTACAGAAAGAGAAAGGATTATTGCCATAATAAAACTGATCGCTAAATTATGACAGAGTTGTCACAAACTCCTCCTTACGCAAATAATAACAGTGTGTGGGAAGGTATGCAAAAATAAACATTCCCTCCAGTAAAGGATTATGGGAACTCCATAAATTCTAAGTCAAACGATTTGCTATATATATTTTTCTCAACACACCATCCAGTGAAAGACATTATACAAAGTTGGATTATTGGTCTATCTTGCTCTGTGTGATCTGTACTGACTGGCAGCAGCTCTCCAGAATTTCAGCTATACGTGGATATGCCAGAGACTGAACTTGAGACCCCTGGCATGAAAAACATGTGCTGTACTACTAACTACAGCAACGTCCCTTGGAGCCAAAGAATTTGGATTTAAGTGAATTTAGTACTGCTGTGCCATCAAGCTTTCTTTGCAAAGACAATTAGCAAACTGTGTGTGTGCAGCACAGCATATCTCTCCCTTTATCTAAGATACTGTTGGCATATCTTGAAGTACAGCCTCAACATAGCTATCCCAATCAATGCCACACACTACCACCGTCAGACCACATGACTCCTCTCATCCACACCAGGAGGTTTCTAAATAGGCACATTGGCCAGGAGCCAAAGTTTCATGAAACTTACTCCATGAGCCCAAGTGCTTTAGACTTATTTTCGTCAAATAGCAGCAGCCCACCGCTTTTGAAATGCAGAGGTGTTTCAAAAGCAGTTTGTGATCTAGAACAGGGACCAGCAGCTCAAAGGACAAAATAAATAAATAAATAAATAAATAAATAAATCCCATTCTACCACAAGCCCTTTGCATGAGCCTAAGCAACTAATAAGATCGTAGACACAGACAACTGAATTCCATTGCGCTTTTGGAAAGAGTGACAGTCAGTGGATGTGCATTCCACACATTCTATAGATCTTTGTGTGAGAGGGGAGCATTGTATCTGCCACAAAATATGATATCATAACAAAAACAAGTATCACAGGTTTTCATTTTTCATGCCAAGTAACAAAACCTTGGAGAGGGGGTTAGAGAAGCACGCATATGTGTTATGTACATCTGCATAAGATACATAAAATTTTAGAGTGGTATTCAACTAAGTCTTACTCAGAGGAATGTGGGTGAGGTGGTTGTTAATGCAGGGGTAGCTTGAAAAATATTTTACCTGCTCACTGATGTTGGAGCAGGGGCTTTTTTAACAGGTCTGGGGGTGGTGTAAAGTTCTGCCATTGACAGGGGTATAGCTGTGAATTGAAGGAGCATCACTGCATAGATCATCAATGGGTTCCACCTCTGCACCACCCACATTCTGCCCACTTCACTGTGTTTCAGCCATTCCACCAGTGTCTGCTTTGTGGTGGCAGCACATCTTGTATTGCACCAGGATAGTAGGACTTCCACTAAATCCTAAGGCCCCTCAGCCAGCAGATCTGAATATAGGCTTCCACCCTAAGAGACTGCTAATTACTCAAATAGAGGCTGTCTCAAAAATCTCCACAGTGTGAAAGCCATGATTCACTCATATTCCACAGCCTCCCCATACAAAACTATAAGGGGAAGAGAAAGGTTTGTATGTTAAGGCATTGCTCTTTTTAGCTAAATGACAGTGCACCTGGGGGGGGAGGCATGCTAACCAGATATCTTGAGTGTGACAATATAATTAATTTCATTTCTTTTGCATAAAAATGAATAAGGATCTGATTACAGTAATAAGCCTAAAATGTGATTAATAGCTAAAGTGTGCTGCTGCCATTTTATTTCCTATCTCCTGCTCTGACTCCTCTTTAACACTCAGGTAACTGTCAAAAACGGACCTAGCTATTATGGATGACAAGGGGTAAATGCCTTCATGTTGTCCTCCAAAGGTTAAAGTTTACCAGCCTCAGTTGGAAGCCACAATCTCCAATAACCATTAATCCACTAAACTCCAGTAGGAGTGAACATATTTATTGCTGCAGTCACTAAAGGGTGAAATAAAGATTAGTTTTTAGTTAGGAACGCAAAGCTTTTTAGATCAATACAGACCCACTGCTGGAATCAATCTAAACTTTGGAGATTTTTAGGTAAAGATTTACAGGGCTCTCTTTTGCACGGTTAATATTCCAAAACTCGGGGGTGGGGTGGGGGTGGGGGGGAGTTGTCTGTGCTACATTACATAGTAATCAAATTGAGTAAACACTAGTCACTTCATAAACTGACCTCGGCTGTGCACATAGCAAATGAGTGTACAGTGATAAAAACGCCCATAATGTGGATTATAAATTTGCCAATAAACAGGTAAAGCCAAAATGCATACATAGGCTAACATGATAAAATGTTAGAAGTTACATTTGTCTATTTGAAAACATAAATAATCAATAGACATTAATAATGAAATTGTTGTTGCGTTTCTTTATTACTGTGCATATTAAGCGTCTCAATTATTTCTACTTAGTTTGATAGATAAATGTATACACTCATTTTATGCAAGCTTTTGAAGAGGATATAGGATTGCTTTTCAAAACAGAAGCTACTCTTTAGATGAAAGAGCAAGTGGACTGGAAATACACAGCTTGTTATACCCCTCTGCTGTTCATGTTTGATGCATGTATACAATTTATTATGCAATTTCGTCAGATTTGACAAAGTAATTGCCTGGCAAGCCACACAAAAGGTCTGAAGGTGGAGTAGAAAACGACTTAATAGATCAGTGTCTATAAATGATACTAATAGGCATTATATATGTGTGGCAGACACCTAAATTGTTTTCTGCATTGTCACGTGATTATATTACGACATTCCATGTATTAAATTCATTTTCATCAACATGGCCAAGACAAAAGTATTCTGGTATAGTGAACTGTAACTTCTCAAAATCACAAGTCATTCCTATAACCTAAAATTTAATACCTCTCACAAGATCATGTGTCTTTTAATGCACTTGAGAGAGAAAGAACAACAAATTTTATCTGGATAGTAGGCAGTTCCTTTCATTCTCTTTATCGTATCCTTACATTACAGATAGCAACTTAGACTTTACAACTTATATAAAGCGGGATATGGTAACTATTTCTTCTAAATCAGCATTTCCTAACTAGTGGGCCATGACCTGCAGTGGGTTGTGAAATCTTTGCAGGTAAGTCTTGAGCTTTAAAAGCAAACTCAAAATAATTATTGTTTGTAATCCTTAACTGGTACAATGATCGCCTTGTA
Source organism: Lacerta agilis (assembly GCF_009819535.1). Classification (NCBI taxonomy): domain Eukaryota; kingdom Metazoa; phylum Chordata; class Lepidosauria; order Squamata; family Lacertidae; genus Lacerta; species Lacerta agilis. The sequence goes on along the minus strand of NC_046318.1, from coordinate 46,139,538 downwards.
CATTTTTGTTTTTTGTTTGTTTTTTGTAAGTTATAATGCTCTGTTGACCCTTGTAACTGAATGTCAGAAAGGCTTGAGTCTTGCATTTTATCACTTGGGAACTAATCTCTGCTGTGTGGTGGCAGATAAGACATAAGGTCCAAAATTCATGTGACCATAAACTGATGGGTCAACATAAATTTGGACTTGTTGGTAATGATAATGATGATGAAGATAGTAGTAGCAGTAGTAGTAGTAGTAATAATAATAATAATAATAATAATAATAATAATATCTATATCACAGACCCTCTTGATATTGCTGGACCCCAGGTCTCATCAGCCTGATTCAGCATGGACAATGGTCAGGGATGATGCAGAGTTCAGCAACATTTTGCTACAGGTATCCTATCCTTATGCTAAATGGCAATGATTAAACTTAACATACCTCTTATATCACATCAACACAACCGATATATTTCTATCTATGGTCCCAGAGTATGTTCTGAAGTCATATTTTAATGTGGGTGTTATTTATTTGTGGCTGTAAATCCGAGTTACATTTGTAAGTAAAAAAGACTAGAAAGTAGTAGTGGTGGTAGTAGTAGTAGTAACAATAATAGAGTGAAATAGCAACATTGCTGAAGCTAAGTAAGCCTATGTCTGGTCTGTTCCTGGAAACCCTGTGTATCTTTCCTTAATGTTTCATGATGGAAGAACATAAGATATAAGATTTAAATAATATTTTCATTGTGCATTTATTATGCAACAGCAGATTATTTCAGATATATTTTGCACATTCATATACCTAAATTACGGCCATTTTAAAAAGAAAGACAGAAAAGAAGGAAGGAAGGAAAGAATTTCACAGCAGATGGATCTTGTTTTCTACACCCTGTCCTTTTGTTCATCAAAGGGTCAAATTTACTGGTAGTGAATTAATCCACCTCCCACAAAGATTGTTTCTATCCCTTATATTCCATTACAAAATGCATACAAACCACCCATTTCTGCTTACACCCGCCCTGCATGGTTAATATATGTGCACTTTGTCCCAGTGTCAGTCCTCAGTTCTTTAACATGCTTAATTTAATGTTGAATTTTAGCAACAAGATGGTGTTAGAGGCTGAAAGATGTGATGTGCTTAAGAAAACTACCAAATTAATAATACCATGCCTTAATGCTGACTTTTCTTAATCATAGCAGTTAGCAATCCTGAAGATTGACATTCTTCATTACTCTTTTAGAAGGACATAATCAAGATGAAGATATTAACCATGATCCCCTCACCTCCATTATAAGCCATGTAAACATAATGGTGGAAACGTTTTTATTATACTTATTTTAGACCAAGGAACTTATTGCCACAGGGTATCACCAAGCCATGAAACTTTAAAACAGGTATGCACAAATTGAGACCCAGCAATCCAACCACAGTGTAACAACCATGGTCTTTTAGACACTTGACAGACCCTGTTTTTGCAGTACCACAAAAGCAGCAAAAACAGGCTTTTGGAGCCCTGGGTAACCTGTGATAGCTGACTCTTGGTCTGTGTTTCACTTGACGAATTAAAATTTGTTTTAAATTAATTTACCCTCCCCATAAATGGCAGTGATACTTGTTGCCTTGACGGTGGTTGTGCAATGTGGTCCTGCCTTCACCACCTCACTGTTACAGGCGGAGAGCATTCCATGGGAATTTGGTGTGGTGGTTTGCAACATTTCAGTCTGACATCTTGATTCAAAATTGCATCTGATGGTGTCCAAATGTGGATGAAAACTGTCTCCACCTCAAGAACAATCATGTCAGATTGGGTGATGATATCTCTAGAAGCATTTGAAAGCACAGAGAACAGACAGACAGACAAACCATTTTCCAAAATATATAGTGGATAAGTATGTGGTTCCTCAGTTTGGAATGGCAACTGGACATCAACTATTAGTACAAATTACAGTAGTGGTTTGTTTTGAAGTTGTCTTTGTAATGTGAAGTACAGCTATTGAAGCCACCAATTCATCACATCCAAGCTCACAGCTGCCATAGGACGGTAATTATTTTCAGTCTCTTCTGACCTAAGTCCGATTTCAACTGATGATTGGAACATGAAAGGTTCCATAAACCATTATCAACTGCCTAAGGCGTTCAGTTCCCCCACAGTTTCTTTATGTAATTTAGCTTTTTAAAGAATCCCATGAAAGTCGAGTGCTTCAGCATAAAAAAAGAAGATAACTTCCTCTCTGCTTGTGTGATTTCCTGCAATGGTAAGAACTAGGGAGAAAACCCTCCATAAAGCAAACATTTTATTTTCCTCGGCAATTTGGGGTGGGGGAAATACTCCAAGAGGGGTCAAATCAAGATAGTGCAAAGGAATAAGCCATACATGAGTGGAGATATGTTTTGAATTTTTTAAAACACCCTACCCCCATGTAGAGCTAGTGGAATCTTGTGATATGTGTGATTAAGATTAGATAAATGAAGAAGGAATCAATTTTGAACTCCCTGAACCTGTTTCAATTGTTTTTTTTTTTAATGACACAATGCAAGACAATTCCATCACGAATCTGCTGCATCATGCATGGCTTGGCCCTGAGTAAGTAGTATGTAGCTCAGTATACTGTTGCCATCTTTTATTTGAAACAAAGAAATTAAAAGATTTCAGGTGTTCGTAAATGGCAGAACTTGTGGAAGGAACATGTATGCACGATTTCAAGGGATTTCCAAGCATTGCCACTGAGGTGGAGGACATTGTGCAGATGGCCAGGCAAATGGGTGGTGATGGCTTTGTTGATCTTATCCAGAAAGAAGTGGAAGAGCTAATTGAGGGCCAACAGGTATTGACTTTTGAAGAGCTGGAGGGACTGGTCAGATCAAGTTCCTAATGAGAGGATGAGGATAGTGAGCATGAGCCAGCAAGCAGGAACCTGCGTAATTTTTTTTTCAACTCTTCCAAGTCATAGAGACCAGTGACATCAGAGATGGAGCACAACTCCTTCTCTGTCAAGGGGCCAGCTTTTACTGCTCTCAACTTCCCATAAATAGGTGAAGCATCACTTCCATATTTTGTGTCTTTCTAATTAGGAATCCAAAGGTGATGTATTCCAGATACTGTGCAAATATGCCCTATATCTCTAGAATAAAAACAGCCCAGAAACCTATGAAGGTGCCTCACACTGAGCCAGACCACTGGTCCATCCAGTATCATATATACTGACTGTGAATACAGCTTTCCAAGGCTTCAAACAGGAGCCTTTCCCAGCAATACCTGGATAAACATAGATATGGCATATGTAATCTTCAGCTCTCACAAATATGATACCGCCTGTAGTAAAACAGAAGAGAATAATTCCTTTAATTTCTACTGAACCCATTTGATATCTGGTTATTTGCATTGGTGGTCAGAAAAATGATGGTATCTAGAAGTCAAAAGGAAAAAAAATTTCTAACTGATACAAACTATTTGATGGACAGTTGGTGAGAACCCTTCACTCAGCATTGGGGTATTATGTTTATATATAAATTTGCTATCACAAAACACATTTACATGTTCTTCCCCATGCTGAATGCTACTTGTTATACTTTGTCTTCCACCTAAAATGTAAACGCAGCAGAGATTAAAACTGCTGATAGTACTCAGTTGAATAGACCAAACACAGGAGCAAATTTCTGCACCCTGAACAAATTGTGTTAAAATTAATCTACTGCTATCTTTCTATTTGAAGACAAATTTGGGGTGATCCAATAGAGGTGTCCTCTAATGTACAAGAACGAGAGGAGATTGTGTTTTAATGCCACTTTGCCCCTGCAGCCCTCTGTTCCACTTTATTGCTGTTATGGTTGGTCTCCCAGCCCTCTGAGCCATGATTTTCCAGGACACATGGGCTGCAGTGGGAACAAAGAATTGGAGAAAACCAACCATTCTCCTGTTAGGAAGCTTTAGTCAAAGTTTGGGGTTAAAGAAACTTGTGAACCAATTTTTCTGCCTGGTACTCGTATGTAAAATATACATCTTTATGCAACCTGTTTGGCATGATATTAGATTTATGTTGTTTCACTATAATCATGTTATTGTTTATTAAATGTGTACCTCACCATATAGCCCTGCCATAACTCCCAGATTGTAAAATGTGTAAGATAGAGAGCTCATGAACCTGTAGCTCTGTTTTGCACAAAGTATCTCATGGTTTTTTATTTTAAAAAAAAGTGGAAGGGTGAAATTCATTGTTGACGTTCCACTTATGAAATTGCTATCTTTGGGGTGGGGTGGGCCTACTCTACAGCTGAAAGCAAACAGACAAGTAGTAAGTGTGGAAAACCTCTCTCTCTCTCT